>NC_138046.1:119116382-119356833 GCF_964194185.1 Rhinolophus hipposideros
GATTTCTGTTCAGAAAACAACAGAACATGAGAATGTGAAACTCAATTTTTGTCTATTGCACTGAATAGCACTAAGTTTTATCCATTTTACTTCTAAACTACATTTCCAAGTATGTAACAGTGAAAATTTTATTATAAAATATCTTTGTTAATGGTTTTACTGGTTTCTGTTTTCTTTGTGTTCTTAGCAATATAAAGATGAGTTTAGTGTAGCCACTGTGACAGCTTAAAGGTCTGGGGGGAAGTATGGAGGTGGGGAATGCCCTTAGAAATACAATCAGGCCAGGCAAGGGCTCAGAAGTGAATCCCTCAGGGACAGGAAGATATCTGGAAGGATGTAGAATCACCAGCTCTTCCTTCTTTTCTCTCTTTCCCCCTTGGACCTGTATGATGGTGGTGGGTGCATGAAGCACTTACAAGATCGAGACAGCAGAACTTCATAAGTACCGCTCGAAGGCATTGTGCTGAGGCTCTATGTGCAGTATGCCACTGCTCTGGGAATGGCCTGATAAAGGGAATTCTGGGAGTCCTTTTACTAGATGGTGAAGCTGAGAACCTCACTCAGCTGGGGAGTTGTGCAGCCCCCTGTTTTACCAGAGATTTGGGAGGATGAGTCATGGGAGCTCCAGACCAGTATGTTTGGGGAGAATGTAGCAAGTTGTGGAAGAGCCATTCTGAGCAAGTCTTTGGTGGTGACCTGGATTCTCTGAAGCAGTCAATGCAGCTGCTCACCTAGTCACCTAGGCCCTTGCTTAGCTTGGCTCATGCCTGACTCCCAGGTTCTCAGCTTTGGTATCCAATGGCCCGAGTCAAAGCTTAGCTTGACCTCTGACCAGCTGTGTGACCTTGACCAAGTCCCTGTGGCTCCCTTTGATCTTGGTTTCTTCATCCATACAAGAGGGATGGTTATGCTCACCTCTCACTGCCATTATGAAGTCAAAAATGAAAGACTATGGATTCAGGTTCCTGCAACACTGTAGGTACAGAGGAGACCCTGCATCCATCCCTGAGTATTGCTCTCTCCGTACCTCCTGAGTTACTGTCACATCTCGGGTGGGTGCAGTGGGCACTCTGAGCCTGGTCCCTAGACTCCACATCCAGCCGGCTCTTTCACCTACAGCACATGGAAATAGCTCTTGAAGGGAACTGGCCAAGTAGCCCTGGTAACTGGTGCTTATGGGCTTTTTGTGATGACTTGGTGATAGACTGGGGAAATATAAGTGGCCCCCAGGGCTGTTTATACTTTCTGGTGCTCAGATCAGTATGAAGTGAGCACTGCTGGGGGTGGGCTTGGAGGCATCCAGTTACCCAAAGAATATCTGGGTATCTGTGTGCCTGCCTGATAAAGTACCTCTACACAGCAGCCTAACAGATAGAAACCCACTAATCCACACGTGGACTCCACTTCAGGGAAAAACGACAGCGACCCCTGCATCTAGCAAGCGTAAGGCCTCTTCAATGCACCTTGAGTTCTCAGAGTTGAAAGGGGTCATATTATCTTTATCCCTACGCTGCCAGGCTTATCCCATAATTTTCCAACTTATGTTGTGAGAATTTTCACAGCTGACCTGCTTTGTGATTTAACCTTGGATTTGAAAATATCTAGCTTCCTTCAGCAAAACAGGACAAAGATATTGATACTCGCCTTCCTTGGAGGTATCACAGTGGAGGTTCGGGTTGGTCCAGGTTGGCACAAGTCTTTGTGTCCTACCTATGTGGGATGCAGGTAAAGGCAGACAACTGTCTTTCTAGTGTAGCTAGCTGCTATTTGGAGAGGCTTCCATTTATAACTGAGAGACAGAGGAGCAGTTAGAATGCTAAGGGGAAAGTGGGTGGAGTTACCCAAGGAGGCCTCCTCAAAGAGGCTGGCTTTGGCTGTGCCTTTCAGGAAGGAAAGGGAGCTGGGAGGCAGCATGGGTTGGGGTTTTGGCAGATGAAGTAAAGGAAACCCCCCACAGAGTGCCCCAAGTTCACCCAGCTATGAGGTTGAGCCGCCAACTCTCTCTGGCTAAGAGAATACTACTCTAGCCCCATGGTTTCTGGCAAACGGAGTAGGAACTGCTCCAAAGACATGACCTGGGTCCCAATAGCGGCCCTTCAACAGCTAGCGGGTTTGGAAGACCTGCCTTTGTTCATGTTGGCTGACTCGTGCTTGGTGGACGATTTCATTGGGAGCCCTCGCAGGGAGAGCTCACTGATGTCATGCCATTCTTAATGAGACCTGAGCTCCCCATGGGATGTGATAATTAATCAGGAAGCATGCTGTCAGTAGATCAGCTGTCTGAATCCTGATGTATGCCTTGTATACACAGGAAGTAGAAACTTTCCTTTCTTTAATTAAAACCAGTTTAAAAACCCATCATCTGGTCCTTGTTTCTATTTTGGCTTTAGGTGTGGTTCCATCCTGTTGGGGTTCACTTCCGCCCAATGTGATGAGACACACAATTGAGGGTATTGTTTGTCTCCCTCCTCTACCTCTAGTCTCTGATCCCCTTGGGGTTCCCTGGGGTCTCTGATACCCTGAAGACTCAGCTCCCCACGCAATCTGGACTCAGGGCAAGCAGCCTCCCTTCCTAAGACCAAGACCATCATTCCTTCCATTATGTCACCCATAAAACAGGGCTGATCATACCTCTCTCTTATGGCTGTGATGTGGACTAACTCCCATAACAAAAGTACCCTTCTTGATGCCGGGCAAGTTGCCTTTTTAATCTCTCTACCATATTTCCCCGAAAATAAGACCGGGTGTTATATTAATTTTTGCTCCAAAAGACACATTAGGGCGTATTTTCAGGGGAGGTCTTATTTTTTCATGTACAACAATCTACATTTATTCAAATACAGTCATGTCATCTTCTGGAATGTCGTCATAACATAGTAAATGCATGCGTCTGGCTGACTGTCTTAACTGGGGCTTATTTTCAGGATAGGTTTTATTTTGGGGGAAACACGGTATCACCACCACCTCTTCTAAGATGAACTTCCTTAAATCCTGGATAAACCTTTCCTTTTGTCTCCATCTCCTCTTTCTACATTCCCACTTCAGAAGAAGAAGTGTTCCATCCTACTACCCATAGCTGGCCCTCTGCCTCTCCTGTGATCTCGATTCGTCATTTACCCACCTTCACTTGCATCTTTTTCAATCTCTCTCTCAACCACTGCCACCTTTTCAGCATAAAACATTTTGGGACGCTCTTTCCTACTGTGTTTTCCCTCTTAATCTGCCTGCATCTTTCATTCGCCTTCCCTTCACTATCAGATTTCTTCAGAAAGTCAGCTGCCCCTGCTTCCTCTTCTTGGTTTCCTGGTCCCTCTATGAACCGGGTTTCATTCTAATCTTTCTACTGGTGTTCTACTGGTGGAATTTTCCATCCCAGTGGCCTTTGCCGAGCCTTCGCCTTCTGGCTGCTTTCACTGTGAACCAACTCCTCCTTCTCAAAATTCCCTTCTTCTCTGTGACAAGGCCCTGTCCTGTATCTCCACCAATGTTCTCTATATCCTTTGAGAGTAGATCTTTCACTAGAGACCCCCAAATTGTGTGGCACCCACAAGGCTTTCTTCTCTGTACCATCTCCCTTAGCATCTCACCTACTCCCGTGATGATAATTGGTTCTTTTCTGCTGATAACACCCAAGTCTTCATTTCCAAACTCTGCCCAGACTGAGCAGCTGCACAGACATGGCCCATATGGCCTCCAAACTTGATAGTTTTTCTCACTGTCCTCACCCATTGAGGGCTGAATTGTGTCCACCACAAAACTAAGTTGAAGCCCTAACCTCTGGTACCTGTGAATGTGCCCAAGTTAAGATGAGGCCATACTTGATTAGAGTGGGCCCTAGTCCAGTACGACTGGTGTCCTTAGCAGAAGAGACACAGATACACAGGGAGAATGCCATGTGATGACAGAGGCAGAGGTGGGAATGATGTATCTACAAACCAAAGATTGCCAGTAACCACCAGAAGGAGGAAAAGGCAAGGAAGGATGCTGCCCTAGAGCTTTCAGAGAGAGCACAGCCCTTGCCGACACTTTGATTTTGGACTTCTGGCCTCCGGAACTATGAGAGAATAATTACTGTTGTTTAAAGCTACCCAGTTTATAGTACTTTGTTATGGTGGCATGAGGAAATAAACACATGACCTGATCTCCCCATGTATTCCCTATGGCACCATCCTTTTAGGGATCCAAGCTGACATCCCAGAATCAACCTTGAAGCCCCTCTCCCTCACCTTGCTGCCCAGTTTTTCATTTCTGCCTTGACTCAGTGGAGACACTTCTCTACTTCTTTCCCAGTCGAATGTGGTCACCCTGATTCTGGCCTCTCTGGTCTCCTATCCATCCATCAAACTGCCCTCTATAATTTTCATGAAACGGCTCTGATTATGGCTGCATATTGGAGTTGCCTGGGGAAGTTATGAAGCTCTTGTGCCATCACACACTTGAGTCTCAGATCCGAATCTCTGGGGATGAGGCCCAGGCATCAGTGTTTTCAGTACTTCCCAAATGATTCCAGTCTGCAGCTAGGCTTGAGAACCATTGGCTGACAGAATGTCACAATAGCCAGAGGAGACTTAGGGAAGAAAGGCTAGATTTAAGACCGTAGTTCTCATCTGGGGGTGATTTTGCCCTCCAGGAGGCATTTGGCAATGTCTGGAGACATTTCTGATTGTCAAAACTAGGGTGGAACTACTGGCATCTAGTAAGTAGAGACCAGGGGTGCTGCTAGACAGCCTGCACATGTGCAGGACGGTCCCACACCTAGGAATTATCCAGCCCCAGATGCCACTAGTGCTGAGGTTGAACATCTCTAGTTTAAGAGATGGGAGAGAAGCAGCAATGCTGACGTTGGCTTTGGGACCCATGTGGCTGTCCCAAAAAGCAGACAGATGTGGTCCACAAAAGGGAGGAAAATGCATGTGCCGCCTCGTGCCGTAGCCCATTCGTCAGCCTGGCATGTTGAAACTTTTCATGCCACACCTGTTTCCATCATGGGAAGCCTCAGCCTGCTCCTGCCAAATTTATTCTCTTGCTTTCCTTTTGAAAATGAGGTTTAGTGGCATTTTTGCCAGAAGAGAGAGGTTCATCACCTCTCAAATTGCTTTTGCCAAACTCAGCTCCTAATGAGGACACTGCCTGTTGTTAAATGAAAAGCTGATTAGATTGGGAAGAGATTGGCTAACGGGCTCCTGTGTGCTCATCATTATAGATACTAGCCAATTTCGTGACCGTGGCCTACCTGGGAACCACCTCAACCATTAAAGAGAAACACTAATGATAATGCCTTATACTTACAAAGCTTTGCAATTTATAAGACTTTTCATAGACATCATCCAATTTGGTTTGTCATTTCAGCTCTCAGCTTTATGTGGTGTCATTTCCTATAAAGGAAAGTATAACAAATATAGAGGAGGTACTGAGGAAATATATCAGGAACAAGAATAAGATTAAGGCATCAAAAGGCATTAAAACCCCACATTGAATGTAAAATTAGAAATTTCATTCTGGTAATGGGAGGCAAAGCTTTGCCAAATTGATAAAGATCTAATTATGGAAAGCACCAGTTCTAGACAATTATATTCTAAATTTCTGACTGTACTATATTTCTAGTTTCTGTGTTTTATAATTTATGCAACATTTTGAATACAGCACGGACGTCTTAATATTTTGAATATTATTGCTACTTTATATAAAGAGTATCTTTTCTGCTTCAAATGTAAGATTTAAGAATTCTTGCTGTATTTATAATTCTATGCTCTCCAAAGGTTCAGATATTTGCTACTAGAATACAGCTTTGATTTTATCATGAGGAGTAATGTGAGAATAGTAGTCACTTAACAATTTTTCTTAAAGCACAATTTATTTAAAATCTATCCACTCAAGCAGGTGAGGCATTTTCACACTAGCCTGTGAAGTGAGGTTGTCTTTGGTTCTGGGGTTATTGCTCTGGGTATTGGTTTCCTTTGAGAGGCAAAGAGGAAGGGTTATTCTGGGCATGTGAATTATGCCGGGATATATGAATGCCTTCTAGGCCGCAGAAGCAGTGTGGAAGGGATAGGTCTCAGGGAAACCCACTGGCTCTGAGTTGCCTGTCTTTGCCAGAGGTGGTCCCCATGATGTCTTCCCCTAAGGCCGTCTTAGCTCCTTACTCAGGAGAGAGGTGAAGGGGCATAATGAATTGGGAGGGCATGCTGGCTCATTGGAAAGGAGGGAACATCCATCACCAGGACGAAAGAAACAATCCAGAAAGGAAACAGTCAATGCCAAGAACGAAAATGAGGTGAAGGGAAAGATATATGAGGCTTTGTCCCCTGGAACTGCAGGACTACTAGGAGGCACTATTCCTGGGCAATAAATGGGAGGCTGGACTTTGGGGGGGAAATGTTTTATGAAACGTGAAAATTTCAGAGGAATTGAAAAGGAATATGGAAACATCCCTTCTTGGTAATTAATGACTCCCCAGTCATTCTGAGGCCAAAAAAAAACCCCTATAATTCCAGAAATTTAGAAGTAGACATTTGACAAAATTTATTGATAGCTATGTGACTATGATAAGGATACATAGGTAGATCATCGTACAATTTGATGAATTCCAGTTGACTAAACAATCATACTCATATAGAATAGTGACTCAATTTCTGGCGTACAATCGGTGCTTAATGAATCTTGGTTGAATAAAGGAATGAATGAATGAACAAACCAGTCAACCAACCATAATGGTCTGCACAGTATTCTCTCACCTTGATCTTGTTCTTTTCAAAACTTCCATCAATTATTTGGATCACAGGCATATAAGGCACATAGAGTAAATTTACTATACTTAGAGACTGTGTGATGTGATTTATATAAAGAATCTTTATGCCCATCTCTGGCACAGAGTTCCTAAAACGCCTGGAATGTCCTGTGATGGAGAGTGAGAAAGGTGTCTTTTGTTATGTTCATGAGGTGACTTTTGGGACCTGAGGATGGGGGCTAGTTGCCAGTGGAGCCCACCAGGTGACTAGAGGGTTGGAACTTTCAGTCTCACCCGGCCCCCACCCCCACCCCCACCTCCAGGCAAGGGAGAGGTACTGGAGATTGAGTTCAATCACCAATGGCCAATGATTTAATCAACCACACCTATGGAATGAAGCTTCCATAAAAACCCAAAAGAATGGGAGTTGGAAGAGCTTCCAGGTTGCTGAGTCTGAGGAGAGCTGTGCACCCTTTCCCCATACCTTGTGCCATGCATGTCATCTCTTCATCCAGCTGCTGATTCAAACCTTTTAATATCCTTATAACAAGCCAGTAATTCAGTAAATAAAATGTTTTTCTGAGATCTGTGAGCTGCTCTAGCAAATGAATCGAACGCAAGGAGGGGTTCTTTGGAACCTCTGATCTATAGCCAGTAGGTCAGAAGCCCAGGTGACAACTGGGACTTGTGACTGGCCTCTGAAGTGGGAGGAGGCAGTCTTGTGCGACTGAGCCCTTCACCTGTGGGATCTGACACTAGCTGCAGGTAGATGGTGTCAAAATTAAATTGAATTGTAAGAAACCCAGCTGGTGTTGGAGAACTCCTTGGTGGTGTGGGGACCCCTCCACCACACACACCCACACCCACACACACACACACACGCAGTAGAATTGGTAACCAGAATCGTTAGAGACAAAATAAATCTGGGAAGATTAATGGAATAGATCATAGAAGAAAAACCAAGATTATCTTTATAAATTGGAAACTGGACCAAGATGTACAGGCATAGGTGTGAAGCCCTGTGTATGAGATTAACGTTGCAGTTGGACCACAAGAGCCTCCTATTTTGAGAGTAATAATTATGAAAAAGACTTGGGAGTCTTGCTCCTGTCCCCAACATTCAACCAAAACTCTTTCAGAAATTCCAGTACCTATTTGGTGGTAAAAGGTACTTTCCGTTTGTCAGTTCTCATCCTTGTTGCTTCTTCTGTAGTATTTAACACTATTTGACACTGTTAACTTTGGCCCTTCGTGGAACCTTTTTCTAATTCTATAATCCCACTTTGGCCTTGTTCCCCTGCTTTTCTAATGTTTCCTTCTTCATCTTTTTTTTTTACCATCCCTTTAAAGGTTTTCCTTCACCTTTATATTTAAAAATCAATCTTTCTTAAATTCTAATCTTTGCGTATTTGTAATCTGTATCTCTCCTTGGTAATTTGTTCACCATCCATTTAACATATATTTGTGGAGGACCTACTATGTGCTAGGGACTATTCTAGGAGCTGGTAATATGGCAGAGAACAAAACAGGCAAAACTTCCAGCCTTTAAGGGGCTTATAGTCTTGGGGGAAGAGAGTCAATAAATAAGTGAATAGAGAGATCAGTGTTGGGTCATAGTTAAAGCAATAATGAAAATTACACCCAGGTAAGGGGACTGGACATGTCCGGACTACTATTTTAGACAAAAAAATTCAGGGAGGGTCCCCTGAGAAGGTGGCTTTTGAGCAGAGCTGGACTTCTTGTACTCCCAAGGCTACCTCTGCACCAGAAACTTCCAGATCCTCGTCTGCAGGCAGACATTCCCGTCTGGAGCCATATTGCTGAATGCCTCCTGGACAGCTCCTATGGGATGTCCTAGGGCACCAGAAACCACACATGCTCATCCTCTCCACCAAACTTCTGCCTCCTTTTTGGTTTCCCATTCTGATTCACAGTATGACCATCTCCTCACTCATCCAAGCTGGAAACTCCAGACTCCCCTTCACGTCCTTCTCCTACCCCCTGTCACCCCATGCATGGGTATCCAACCAGATGTTATCCAGGTCCTCACTTCCTCCTCATGCTATAATTGAGGCCCCCAGTGTCTCTTGCTTGTACTATTTTAGGAGGCTCCTAATAGCTTGCCAGCCTCTAGTCTGGCCCTGCCCCACTCTTTCACATTACCAACAGAATGACCTTTGTAAAGCACAGATCAGATCTGCTTTCGAGCCTTCTATTTCCACCCATTGCCTCCAGGATCAGCAACTGGCTCCCAATCTACTAGGTCAGCCATCTCCTTTCATTTCCACCCCACCAGCCCCACCACAAACACCCTGTACTCTGGACCCTCTATCAGAAAAATCATCTCCCTAACACTTTAACAATACCCACTTTTTCTTTTTGTATGCTTTTCAGTTTTTCCTGGAACGCTCTTCCCCTTCCCTACCTTTTCCTTCTTTACCTTCCCTACTCTTAGCCACTTGTTTTGCCCTGCCCGTCCCTGTCCTTTCCTACCTGGCAGGTTTCTAACCAACTGCAGTAGCCAGCTCAGCTCTGAAGCTTTCCCCAAATTCTCTTTCCCCTCTCCTCATCTTCTTTGCTGTAATACCATAGTGCTTATAACAGGTAGGATCTCCCTGATTTAGGAGGATTCTTGGTGTCTTCTCTGTCCGTGGGTTACATGGAGACAGGCAGCATCTCTTGTACATGCCTGCAGTTTTTGCAGATATTAGCACTTGGAAAGTTATTCTGTGCATGTTTACTAAACTGGCTGGAATTCTACAGAAGACATGCAAATGCGTAAGTTGAACTATATGAAACTACTGTTCTTCGTAGTCAATATTAGCAATTTTGTATGGTTCAATCTAATACATCTATTTTGTGTCAATATTTATTATTCCTATTTTGGCTTTAAGAAGTATTCTTATCTTCAGTTAGACTGCCTTAAGACATGGGGCACAAAGAATTATTTTCAGCTCTGCGAGACATTTCCCATTCTACACATTCTATGTATCCAGTTTTTCTGGCCAGAAATGGATGCACACCTGAGAAATGTTATAAATATCTACTCTCCTTTCTTTCTATTAACAATGTTTCTATTATGCGTTTTCTGATTCAAGTGATTTACCATAAATATCACGGAAATTTTGAGACTGTTTATAAAGTTACAGTGGTAATTTTTAGAATTGTCAGACATAAATGGCGTAATGAAAAGAAAATGATGAAGTTATAAAGGAGGAAAAAATGATGCATTGTTCATTTACATGGAGTTTTTCAAGGTGAAAGTAGATCAAGGTGTCCACTGGAGATTTGTGACTATCCTGTCTCATGGTTTTGATTTCATGACAATGTAGAACTAAAGTTGTCCTTAAATTTGGAATATTTTCCATATCCTACCTTCCCACTTTTATCAATATTTAAAAATAATGTTCTTAAATCATAGCCAAAAAACTATTCTATTCTGCATGTTCTATAATTGAATAGTTTTGCTAGATACTTTTAAAGTAGAAACCAATAATATAGCTGCTCACAATTGTCTCCTTTTGTGCAGAATTGAATTTTGTTTTGGTTTTAATTCTTCCTTGAATTGCTGAGGGAAAACAAACCTGTCACAGAGTAATAATTACCATCTTTCTTCCTGAATGCACTTAAGTAGTCTTTGCAAAAATGTTTAAGACCATCCTGTTTGGACACATCATCAGGCTTTCCTGTGGAGGTAGTTCATTACAAATGAATCTCTTTTTGAAAGTCTGCAATTCTAGACTGCTATGATTCTCAGTCCCCTCCCCACGAGGCAATAAAATTGGCTGGGGCCATAATTTAAGGGAATAGCTGATTGTGTGCACGGTCTTCTAGGAAAATGGTTAAAGTGAAAATGAGATGTAAAATTAAAAGAAAACGTTGAAACAGGCTAAACTGGTTTTCAAAATCTTTTCTGGTTTAACAGGGCCTTAGGTATTGAATGTAGAAGGCTTTAGCGATTATCTAAAGCTAATGTATTAAAAGACCAGGTTGGTAGAGGATTTTGATTCAGGGTCTTATACATTTTTTAAAAGTGTTGAGCAAGAAACCTTCAAAACTTGGGAGACTTTTTTGTTTTGTTTTTAGGAGAGAGTGGTCTCTAACTTGTCTTTACGTTTGCTTCTAAACAACCCAACCAATTAGCAGAGTCTGTTCTCGGTCAGGGAGCACTTTGCCCTGTGGTTATCAGTATTCATCCTGTATTTGACTTAAGTTTCTATAAATTTTTTTTGATAAGGACAATGAAAGTAAGTGGGTCAGCAAAATGCTTAAAACATGGTACCAAAATTAGTGATGCTTGGAAACACGTGGCTCACCCATGGTAAAGGTGTATATGCTTGGGTGGGTTGAGAACGTTGGTCCACTAGTATCTGGATCTGCAAGAAGGCTTGTGAAACCAGCAATCAAAGTCGTTATTGTTCCAATAGCCTTTATGCTGAACATTTAGGATGCTCTTGAAAAGATCTTTTTGACTTTGAGCCAGGGATTCTAATGAGTAAAGCTCCATGTAGAAATAATGTACGATAAGAAAAACCACTCTATTTTGATTTTCATTCCATGAAGGCACCAAAATGTCAGCTAGACATACTTGTAGCATATTATGATTATTTTTAAATAAGGACAGGTGTCTCTTTAAGAATTGGGCTTGACATATGAAAAGGTGCTCAACATCACTAATAATCATGGGAATGCAAATTAAAACCACAATGGGATATTACCTCACACCTGTCCAAATGGCTATCATCAATAAATCAACAAACAGGGCCAGCTCAGTGGCTGGGGCGGTTGGAGCTCCATGCTCCTAACTCCAAAGACTGCTTCTAAATAACCAGTGGGCCAGTGGGCTCTCAACCACAAGGTTGCCAGTTCAATTCCTCAAGTCCCGCAAGGGATGGTGGGCTCCGCCCCCTGCAACTAAGATTGAACACGGCACCTTGAGCTGAGCTGCCGCTGAGCTCCCAGATGGCTCAGTTGGTTGGAGCACAGGCTCTTAACCACAAGGTTACCGGTTCGACTCCCGCAGGGGATGGTGGGCTGTGCCCCCTTGCAACTAGCAACGGCAACTGGACCTGGAGCTGAGCTGTGCCCTCCACAACTAAGACTGAAAGGACAACAACGTGAAGCTGAACAGCACCCTCCACAACTAAGATTGAAAGGACAACAACTTGACTTGGAAAAAAAAAAAGTCCTGGAAGTACACACTGTTCCCCAATAAAGCCCTGTAAAAAATAAATAAACAAAAAGAATAAATCAACAAACAACAAGTGTTGGTGAGGATGTAGAGAAAAGGCAACCCTCCTGCACTGTTGGTGGGACTGCAAATTGGTGCAGCCACTATGGAAAGTATGGAGGTTCCTCAAAAAATTAAAACTAGAACTACCTTATGACCCAGCCATTCCACTTCTGGGTATTTATCCAAAGAAATCTATAGCACTAATTCAAAAAGATATATGCATATATTCATTGCAACATTATTTACAGTAGACAAGATATGGAAGCAAGCTAAGTATCCATCAATACACAATTGGATAAAGAAGAGGTGGTACTTACATACAATGGAATATTACTTGACCATGAAAAAGAATGAAGTCTTACTATTTGTGGCAACATGGATGGACCTAGAGGGTATTATGCTAAGTGAGATGAGTCAGACAGAGAAAGACAAATGACATGTGATGTCACTTCTATGCGGAATCTAAAGAACAAAATAAATGAACAAACAAAACAAAAACAAACTCATAGATACAGAGAACAAACTGATGGTTGCCAAAGGGAAGTGAAGTTGGGGAGTTGGGTGAAAGAGGTAAAGAGATTAACAAGTACAAACTGGTAGTTACAGAATAGTCACAGGGATGTAAAGTACAGCATAGATAATATAGTCAATAATGTTGCAGCAACTATGTATAGTGCCAGGTGGGTACTAGACTAATTAATTGGGGGAAATCATTTCGTAAATTATGTAAACATCTACCCATTATGCTGTACACCTGAAACTAATATAATATTGAATGTCAACTGTAGTTGAAAAAAATTAAAAATTAAAAAAAAATCAAGTTTGAGCTAAAGTTTTTGTTTCTATCACATATGTTAGTTAGAGACCAGGAAAAAGGTTCTAACACTAAATTGCTGCACTGCTATTGTTATACCCATGTTTGGGTTTTCTTCCCTCTTATATATTTATGTATTTTATATATACACACACGCATGTGTAGATAGATAGATAGATAGATAGATAGATAGATAGATAGATAGATAGATACTCGTATATGTATACCAGGGGTGCCAAAAAACATATACACATTTTTTTGACATCCACTGTTTTTATATAAATCTACCTATCTATCAAGATTTGTGAAAGACAAATATGAAAGAAAGCAAACAAAACAGAGAACAAGGGCAAGTACTTTGACTGTATTCTGCCAGGGTCGGGGTAAATGAAATAAATCAAACTGTGATGCCCCATAAAGGGGGTCCCACAGCGAAGAAAGAGTTTGCTTATGGAAGACGTGCATTCTCCTCTGAGAGAACATACATCGTAGCCGACCAGCTGAGTCATGTGGTGGGAGGGGGCTTTTCTTCTCCTCCACATCCCCTCCTCTGATGTCACGAATCTCTTCTTTCCTGGGAGAATTAATTAGCATTCATTGGATGCAGTTGGCAAGGAGAAAGAAGGGCGCCTGAGAGTGTGTAGGAGAGCAGGGAGGAAGGGGCCCAGTGGGGAGCGAGTCCTTCCCCCCTTGGAGCCGCATTGAGACACGAGGCACAATCGGGCACAGAATGGCTGTTTTATAACTGGGATCCTCAGTGACGTATGGCTGCCGGCTCCTTGGCAGCTGTCTTTATGGACCAGTAGGCAGAGGGAAATTGACGCTGACGAGACTTTTGCATCTTGGAAGGGACTGTAATCTACTGTAGTGAAGAACAGAACCTCTCAATCACGCGAGTGTAAATAAGAGACGGAGGGGAGTCCAAAGAAAAGGAAGAGGAGGGGAAAAAGTGTGTGTTCGGGGAGCAGGGAAAAGCATTTTTGGTGGATGGTATGAAGCCAACCATGGAAACTGCAGCCGAGGAAAATACTGAACAAAGCCAAGAGAGAAAAGGTACCCAGCGCTCTGACAATAGCCTGTTTAAAGCTTTTCACTGGGGGTGCTTAAAAAGGGGTAGCCCTGTTTTGTGTCTCTTGTAAAATAGCTCAGAAGTAATCCCTATGGCATGGTCTTGCTTTCAGGGTGGTTTTTTTCCTGTAGGCTGATGGTAAATTAATAGAACAGCTTTTCTGCAATCCATTCCTGTTTCAAATCTTCCTACCTAACATGGTATATTTCATAGAAGGGTATCCACAGTTTGAGTAGCTGGATTGGGGAAAACTGTCTTTTTAAATTAATAGAATGTCATAACTTAGGTCTTGTGTTCTGCATGTTATATTCCAGGGACACGGGATGCATTGTTTTCTGCTCATGCCGAGAGGAACTGGAGGGCACACATATTAAATATGCTTTGGTTCCGCTAATGCTGTAGCGATTTGGCCATCCTCTCATTTTCTTATTGAATACGATTGCCATTTCTGTGTATCAGACCCTGACCATGCCATGTAATACGCATTTAAGTTGGAGCTTGAGAGAGGGGATGTCAGCTCTGTCTCCTAGTGCTAATGGAAGGGGGGGGGGGTCTTCTGCTATTTATGACTTTGAGATTTGGGGGAGGAAAATTGATAAACGTCCTGTTCCTTAAAGGGAATCTCAGAACATATCACGGTTTTGTCATATGGAATGGTGTTTTTGGAGAAAGAAGTGTTTTGTGGTCAGAAAATGGCAGAAAATAGAAGCTAAAATTAATGTTTTCCTAGATAATGACTGATTTCAAGTTTGATACCCCATAGAATCAGCTCAGCCGCTGTTAGGTTAAACGGCATCTCGCTGTGTGGTAATTTATCTCCCTCGCCTGAAGTTAGACTGTCAGAAAGGCACAGGAATGTATTCTGTAACCGCAGTGCCTCTAATATCAAAAGCCATCGAGCTAAGGTTATTTTTTCTCACGGCCCTGGTGTCTACTGACAATCACTAAACAATAGTAATTCTCCAGCGTGGAAGTACTATGTTTTACTTATGAATATGTAGACTGAACTGCAAAAATGCTGATAGTCAACCATTTTGCAAGACAAAAATGGCAATTTCATGTTTTTTTAACAGCACACTGGGGTAGAGTCTGCTTATTTTTACATAGACTTTCTTCTCTACATAATACTTTAATAACAATTGTATCCTAAACAGAGCAATTTTGTTTTTAAAATTATTTTTCAAAGTATGAAAATATATGTAACAAAATTTGCCATCTGAACCATTTTTAAGTGTATAATTCAGTGGCATTAGTACAGTGCACTTCAATTTTAAAATTGGTAGTTCAATCCTTGCATCAAACCTACCGCCTCTCATCAAAAACACAAAACCCAAAAAAAACCCAGCCCCCTCCTCCCAAAATCCCCCAACCCTGCCTTTTCTTGTATGTATTCATTTTAAATTTACGTGAATGAGCAGATATGAAGCTGAGGAACTGAGATGAAAGTTTAAAGCTTCATTTCCGTGATGATCACAGATGAAGTTTGGGGATATAATCGTGTAAATAGCATTGTTGCGAGGAAGCCCATCCCAGTTGATAGCAGTTTTTTCCCTAAAATAGATGACTTTGTTTAGCACACACTTTTTATTAATACGGTGTTTCCCGAGGGCAGATAAAACCATTGTGGTCTTGACTCTCTTTCTACCATGTGAGGCTACAGCTAGAAGTAACCTTCTGCAAGTCAGGGAGAAGGTTCTCATCAAGAACTCAGTCTACCGGCACCTTGATCTTGGACTTCCCAGCCTCCCAAATGAACAAAAAAAGAACCCTTTGGTACACAAAAACATACCTTTCATTATTCTCTCCAAAAGCGAGCAAGGGGTATAGAACCAATACAAAATCCTTACTGCACAGTTGTGTATCTCATCATCATTTAGTCTTATGGACCACTATTGTTTTATGTCAATTAAATATTATTTAATACCAAATCTATAGGCTGTCACTACGTGCATTGACGATCTGTGTATGAAAACTTGTTAGCTATGGTTTTAGAGACAAAGTTAGAAGCAAAAGATAATTCCTAGAGGAACTTTCCAAATTATCAGAATTGACAAATGCTAGCTATTTGTTAAGGAATTCAAAAATGCCAAGTTAACACAAGCATTGGTCACATATGTCGAACATGCTTGAGTGAAAATATGTGCCCGGGAAGGCATTTTTACTGCAGCCACAAGGGTGATTGCTGCGTGATGCACTCATCATAACTGTTGGTGTGGAGGGTGTCTTTTCAACTAATCTTCATGTAGACGAACAAGTTCCTAACTACACAAGTCAAAACTCACACAGGTGTCATCTTTGTAATGTCCCCAGTTTGCTCTCCCATTGTCATTCAAGACACACATAATAAGTATAAAATGATAATCACTTGTTTGTGCATGATGCTTGTCACTCCAGCATTTCTTCAGATTTCAGTTTCAATTTATGAAATAAATGTTTACGTCATTGACATGAACATTTAAAAATTTGACATAGAGAATGCATTATATAATTCTTGAGCTGGTGGGTCTGTTCTTTCTTTTTTTTTTTTTTTAAGCCTTTCAGCAAGGGATTTAATGTACCAAATTTAATCCTATATATTTTGTCACTTCCCACAGTTTTTTATGCACATATATTTCCCCCCTCTGTTCCTTCCTTCATTTACTTAGCACTAGGGGCAATATGTGTCTTTTAATTTGGGGTATTATTGCCCAGTGGCTAATACCCAGTAGCTTCTGAATTAATAGCTTTGGAGAATTACTACAGTGTTTATTAAGATATAAATTAAATTTAGCTTTATAAATTGGCCTCAACTTTTCTAGTTGGTGTCACTTACTGGGAGTTTAGGCAGGACAAAGAGAGAGGCTTCTTTAAACTAAATCTGAATGACTTTATTCCTATTTTAAATAAAAATAATCCAAGTCCTGAAAGGAAGGAAGGAAGGAAGGAAGGAAGGAAGGAAGGAAGGAAGGAAGGAAGGAAGGAAGGAAGGAAGGAAGGAAGGAAGAAAAAATAAAAGAAAGAAAGAAAATGTGTTTTTGAAAGCCTCATGGCTTTTGTCATAGAACGCTGCTGGATGATCAAAATTCACAAAAAGTATTTAGTAGTTATTCAGGAATTTTTAAGAAAAGCAAGCAGGTTTTTGCACATGGATATGCCAGATTATTACAAATGACAGTTTTAAAATTGGAAGCATTAAATTAAATCAAAATGTGAGGATGGAGTAAGCAGATTCACTGAAATGGAATAACTGGAGGAAATGAGTAAGACAGAATCAAAGGAAATAGATCATGAGACTCAATAATAAAGAATGGAGAGTTAGATTTCTGTTTATTTCTGTGGAGTATTACTTAATGTCAAATTCATTTGTGAAAACCAATGCATCTGGAATTGCTGGGAGTGTGGAATCACAGGGTAGAAAAACAATTGAATCAATTGCTCTATTGCATGAAGAAAATTCTAAGTATCTGTGATGAAAATTATTTTTATTATATGTCGAAAATTGGAATCTACTGAAGCAATTATAGTCAGGCTGGTTAAGCTCTTATGAATCATTACTGAAATAAATTCCAGGCATCAAATTAAATTCTTAACCATATAGGAAGAAAAATGTAGTAAATCGGGCATAAAGTGTAATTTAAAATAAATCACAGGACATAGTCAAAGAAATGAATTCAAATTGTTGACCTGATTTAAAAATTAACACATCCATTTAAATCTTTTTAATCAAGTAGATATAATTTCTTATGTGGTTAGGGTTTTTTGTTTGTTTTAGCAAAATGTGTCCGCTTTTGGCCCTCTCTTCTTTTTTGTTTAGGAAGAAAAGCATTCCTCTAGAATATATGACCTGTGTGTTAAAAATCCAGAGCCACACATTTAACATGTTACACTTTTCCCGGTGGTCTATGAATTACTTGATTTTTATTGACGTTCTCTAACTTGATTATATGAGTATGGTACAGAGAATGTTTTAGATGCAGTTTTTCCCTATAAGAATCTGCCAAGGGGGACATTTGAAGAGAGGGTGTCTGGGGAATAGGCTGTAGAGAAAAGCGTGGCCAGCCAGATGGTGCTGGACATATGTGGAAGATAAGATACAGCTTGCTTTTATTTTATTTTATTTTTTTAGAAAACTTAAGTGTGGAGAAGATCTCCATGAGCCATTTGGTGCATCTCCTACTTTTATATTATCGTTTCCATTAGTATACTTTTCAAGACTTGGTCTTTCTATTTCAGTAGACAAAGAATTCTGACCAAGTTCTGGAAATTTAGATTTGCCTTCCTTCAAATTGAGTGGAAATCTTGAATTCAGATTGTAACATTAAAAAAATTGCATTTTTCTGTGATTTGGAAGTAGAGGTCAATTTAGAGTAAATAATCTTAACCACGTGATTTATTTAGCCTTATATATCTGAGAGCATATGAAATAGCCAGCTGTCCCCATGATATATAACTTACCCTCACTGGGACTGGTGATGAATTGGATTATTCCAAAGACACTTTGTGGCTTTTTCCTCCTTGAGACCAAATGTACATCCACATTGAGATGGTCGGCCAGGAATAGGGATGGCTATGGAACAGAGGAAGAAGGTGACACATAGTGGCTTTCAAGAGTGGAAGGCTACAGTCCCAGTTCACAAATGTACCTGGTTCATTCATTTATTTATTTATTCATTTAATAATATGAAGTTCTTCTTTGAACTGTCATCCTTCTGTCTTCTCAGCTCACATCATAAGAGTAGAAGGGTGCTAAATCATTTTGGGGACTATTATGTGTAGTATAATCTTAGTTTTAACCACAGTTTTGCTGACTGGTAGCAGATTAAATAGCAGACAACAGTGCCAGGGAGAATTCTGATCCTTAGCGAGTCTGGTGATATTTCTCTTCAGAGAGATTAAAGAACATGTAATGAGAGAAAATAATTTCCTATTTTGTAAGCTGATTTGATTAATTGCATTAACTTCTTTTTATATATTCCAGCCTTACTAGCTATATATTCAAATCAAGGACCAGCACACTTCATCTGTAAAAGGCCAGGGAGTAAATATTTTAGGCTTTGTGAGCCATACAGTCTCTGGTGTAACTATAAATCTACCATTGTAGCATGAAATAGCCATAGATAGTATATAAACAAATGGGTGTGGCTGTGTTCTAATAAAGCTTTATGTACAAAAACAGGTGGTCATTAGCTGACCCCTGCTATATTCTATAGTGTTGTTATAGCTTTCCTTTCATATTTTAGATAATAGCTAAAAATGAAGGATGATACTTATAGCTTCCAAAGACCTTGCCCAGTGAATATGGTCTTTCTAGGAAGCTCAGTCTTTGTCACTCAGTTGCTTCCAGCGATAATTTCCTACATGCTAGAAAGTATAGCAGTCTGGAGTTCAGTTCTTCAGCCTTGTCAGTAAATCACATTATCTAACTAAATGAAAAAAAGAAGTGTAGAAGGCATGTTTTGTTTTCCTTTCCTTCATTTCCCATTGTTTGTTTCATACCCACCTTTGGTGATGAGCAACCACAGTTGTGTTTGTGGCCATCAGCCACCACTACTCACCCGCACCCCAAACATAAACAGTATCTCAGCTGTCACAGTCTTTTGTGCTTCTTCAAGAATATAGCTTGGTCTCCTGCCCATCTCTCTCTTCTCTCTCAGGGGAACATTTGCAGTCTTCCCTCTGTAAGGCAGGGTCTTCCTGGCTGTGCACATTTTCCCATTTCTTGCCAGTTGCCCAGAATTGACATATTATTAATATATCTCTCAAGCTGAGGCTTCTCCTTGCAATCATCTGACTCCCTTCTAAGTGTTGGGACCCTGTCCTTTTAAACAAAATGTATACTGTGTTCTTTGAAATTTTATAAATAATTTTATATTTAATGTCTTTTTTTAAGTCTGGCTCAAAAACAAAATATATTTTCTTTCATATCTAAAGATTTACTGTTGTAAAAAGACCTTCCCAGAAGTATTGAAAACTTCCACTCACTTACTGATCGATCCCATCTCCATGTCTGCTGGAGTAGTGGTATTTTTATGCTGAATTAAGCATCTCAGGCATGGCTGCCATGTTGTTCTCAAAAAAATACATTAGTGGAGGGCAGTCCATGATTTTCGTTGTCATTGCCTAGCAGCCTGTACCTGATTGCCTGAATGCCTGGAGACTTCCCTTCCCTATAAGGAGATGAGGGCAGAGAATGGATGTATCCTATGCTGAAATTCCCTGAATTGTACGGCCTGGCCTGGGTAAGGTCAGTGTCACTGGGGGACCTTGGGGGCCCAATTTCTTGGTCCACAGAGTCCCAGAGTGCTCCTTTGCATTCAACTAAATATTTATTTAGCAGACCTTTATTGGGAACCTGCTGTTTGTTGGGCATGGAGAGAGAAATTTTTTTAAAGGAGGATGAAATGTTTCAGATCAAAGGTGATTGAGCGACATGCAGTACCTCTTGAGGTCCATATGGAGGGCCCCCAGCCATTTTACCAAGAGGAAATCAGATCATACCATGAAGCAAGTTGACCTTCTTCTGGTTCTTTCCACCAGTCCCAGTGGGGTTTTGTTTTTTTTTTCTTTCTTTCAGAAAATTTAGTACAACCCGTGTCTGAAAGAGAATCTCCTGAACAGCAAAGCAAAAATCCTAAATCCAGGGAAGGCTAAGAGTTAAGAAGTTTTAAGAACCCTGAAACATTCTTTAGCTTGAGACCTGAAACATTTCTTTAGGAGACACAGAAGCGCAGCTTACCTCCCAATGAACTTCAGAAAAACTCTCGTTGAGCTAGCCACTGCTTCAGCAAAAGAGTAGAAAATGGCAGCAGAAGCACCGGCCTCAGTAGGATGATACAGTGGTTTCCAAAACGTTGCCTGTGAGGTCAGAATGCCCAGGTTCATACCTGGGCTGCTCCATCCTGGCCACACAATCGTGGGCAAGTGACTTACCCTCTCATTGCCCTCGGTTTCTTCATTTGTAAAGATGGAATCATAATAGTACCTGTTTTGTAGGGTGGTTGTGACAAGTGAGGCAATGGGTGCAAGGCGCTTTGCGTGATGACTCCTGGCACGTCATAAACACTCCAACTTATCGCTATCATTATCATCAACAACAAAAAGCAGCAGCAAAAAGAGTTTCCATGTGCAGTTTTGATTGTCCTACCATCTTTTTCTTTCTTTTCAATTCTTTAAGTCTTTAAAAAGATATTTTACTTGAACTTGAAGCCAAAAAGAGTTTTCTCTAAAGCACTACCTAGAAAAGTATGTTTCCACTTCCTAATCGGAAATACCTGGAGAGTGTTCAGAGATCGCAGAGAGTGGAGTTGGGATTTTGAAAAGGCTTTGTGAGGTTTTAAGCGGACCTCGTCAAGGCATTTGCCGTGTTACCTCGCAATGTGATGGTCTCCTCGCTCTTAATCCTCAGCGATACGAGCGCCAAATGGAGCATTGTAACCTGATCTTCTGATGGGATAATTACCCATGTCAATGCTAGAATCACTTTTTTTATCCTGAAATATTTGTGGCACCCCAGAGAATAAAGCCCCTTATTAGGTTTTATGGGATTCTCAGACATAAACTGGCATTGTGACCTTATGGTCTCTTAGGGATTTCAAGATTGTAATTCGACTAATAGTTACCAGCAGCCTACTCTGTGTCAGGCAAATTAGTAGATGCTTTTCTCTTCAATCCCCTAAGAAGTAGGAAATATAGTCATATGACCATGTAGGGACCTGAGTCTCCAGGAGGCCACTTGTCACCTTATGTGCGAGTAAGCAGTGGTTCAAGCCCATGATCAGCAGCCCTTGGTTTATAAGACACTGGAAGATCATTGAATCAGGATTCAATCCAGAACATTCTAGACTGAAGTACTGAGTTTAAGGCGAGGTGACAGAGAATAAATACTGCAGATGTCAGTGGGAAGACAGGAGTTTCATCCAAGAGTCAGCAGACCATGGGCTTCTTTGTCAGATTTCAAGGCAGGAACTGGGTACTGTTATGGAGAGTGAGCCTGTAATCACCTTTGCTTGTGCAGCTGCAATAATTCTAGCACTCTGTGGGTCTGAGAGAGAAATACACAGGACAATCCTATTGCGAGAAGCCAGATTTTAACTATAAATAGTGTCTGCCCATCATGGGGGATGGGGGTAATGGATAAAATAAGCAAAGAAAAAAATAAGCAAAGAAAAGACAGTTTGGGTGATTTTTGTAAACTTACATTCAAAAATGGAAGAGGAGACTCCAAACAGTCTCAATTTACCGTGCTGACTTGATAAGATGGTACTGAAAGATTGCATTTCACTCACATATTTTTAAACTCCCCCTTTCCTTTAACTATATGGTAAAAGAATAACTAAAAATGCTGATATAGAATCTTTGCTGGAGATAGAGACACTGACTCTTTGCCACCTGAAATTGGCAGTGAACAGCAGAGCTGAAATGGAAATTGGCAGGTACCACTGGATGTACCCAGGCTCAAAGAACCACCAGTACCATCCCGTGCCAACCCAGGGGGACAGGGCTAGCCCCTTGAGCAGTCCAGGTAAATACAGCCTTGGGGTGAATTCTAATAGCAAGTCAACTGTTGTCGTTAATATTATTTGCAATGGTTCTTTCAGATTGGTGATATTTTGTGTTTTGCTTGATGCATTCATTGATTTGTTCATAGGGGTGTGGGTGGAATTGGCCCTTGAAACATTTTGTAATCATCTTTTTTTCTCTCCTCCTCCATTCCACCCCATCTTTCGCCTCTTTCTTCTCCCTCCTTCCTCTTTTCTCATCCTTACGTCTTTATCTGAAAGGGAGCAGTGTACAATGAGATACACCTTTGGGTTAACCACAGAATTTGCAATGTCTGACCCAATAATGGTGGGGGGGCTTCACCCATGTCCATCTTGGGATCAAGAAAAGTAGGCCAGGACACTTGAGGAGCCTTGGCTCCAAGAGGACTGTGAGTGTTCCAAATGTCTTCCCGGCCCCATTGCTTTGCACCACGCTGTTTTAACATTAGTCATTCCTTTTGAGAGGGGAAAATCAAAGCCCATGAAATGAGGATTTGAAAACTGTGCACTCGATCCCATCAGGTAGGTCCATTGGTTTTGGTTTCTGGTTTCCTTGCTCACGAGAAACACTGGTCTCTCAGAACTGCTAGGTGCTGGGCCTGGGTGAAATGTGTCAGTTGATGTGGGGACCCAGAAGGGGGAGAAGCTGAGCAATATGAACAGCCACCCGCCGCATTCCCATAGTCTACAGTGGTCTTAATACTCACCTCAGTTAGCTAAAATTCAGCAATCTCGAGTTACTTAAAATGTGAATGTAAAGGGGTGGTAGTGGGTCAAATAAACACAATAGGTTTAAAGTATCGCTATAGTTTCACATGAACCCATAGCATCATTTTTCCCAAATATTTGCTTACTGTTTTTTAGGAATACTTCAGAAATGACAGTATAGAACCTAAAATTCTGTAAAGAGCAATCCTGAGGTACAACGTATGACATCTATTGAATTACAAAGTCACAACACCTGTAACTTAATAAAACTTTTCATTTTTCTTTGAAATCCTAAATTGTGGCTTCAACGTAATTAATAGGAAATCTGACTTTAGATTTAGTCATATATCTTGAGTTATGCATTACTTCATTTGACATAGGCTATTAGATACCAGCTCTGTGTATGCCTGAACAGTGCTGGTTAGAAAAGATGAGCAAGAGGGGACATCAGACATATGTTCTCATAGATCCTTTAAAGAATGGAGGATTCTGAAATCGTGGTTTAAAAACAACAACATTGCCACTAGACATGACGTATCTATACAAAGGAATACTCTTCAGCAATAGAAAGGAATGGAGGGCTGATACATGCTACAGTGTGGATGAATCTCAAAAACATTATGGTGAGTGAAAGAAGCCAGACACAAGAAACCACATATTGTGTGATTCCATTTATAGGAAACTTTCAGAATTGACAAAGCCATAGAGACAGAAAGTGGATTAGTGTTTGCCAGAGGCTGGGAGGAGAGGGGGGAGTGGGGAGTGACTGCTAATGGGTGCAAGTGATCTTTTTTGGAGTGATGGAAATGTTTTAAAATTAGATTGTGGTGATATTTACAAACTCTGTAAATTTACTCAAAACTATTGAATTGTACAGTTAAAACAGGTGAATTTTATATGTAAACTTTATCATATTAAAGCCATTTTTAAAAGCCCCCTCCCCAAAAAGCACCATTAGATGTGCACAGTTCAATGGCACACAATGAGAGAAACAATGGTATGTGCTAACATGACAAGAAGGTCCCCAAGCCATCAGAAACTACTGCTTGAGAGAGAATGGCTTCATTTTAAGAATGTGTTAGAAGACACCAGGCTAGTTGGAAATCGAAAAAAACCACTGTCTTTCCTGGGTTGTGTGGCAAAGAGTAAACATCAATATCTTATTGATAGGAAATAAGGAAAGCCCCCTAGCAATTAGTCTTTCTTTTCTTTTTTAAAGCAGTTACTATTCTTTCTGATGAAAATTAACATAATTTTAAAAACAGTTTTTATTGGGGAACAGTGTATTTTCCCAGGACCCATCAGGTCCAAGTCAAGTAGTTGTTTCAATCTAGTTGTGGAGGGTGCAGCTCACACTGGCCCATGTGGGACTCGAACCTGCAAACTTGGTGTGACGAGCACTGCGCTCTAACCAGCTGAGCCAACTGGCCGCCCCTCTAGCAATTACTCTTGACGAGTTTTGACCACTGGTTCACTGGTTGAGCAGTTCCCTATAAGAACGTTGGAAAAATACTTACATGCTTTTGACTTTACAACCGAACACTGGAATACGGGCATTCTAAGCAGCAGTGGCAGCTGAGAAGAAAACTACAAGGTTCCAATTACTTTTCTGAAACCTTTGGGGCCAGATTTGTTTCCAAATTCAGAGGAGTTTGGGCTTTTGAAAAGTAACATGGCGCAGACAGCATGTCATTGCCAGCAAGGTCTGGGTGCTCCCACAAATGCAATGCCTTAATTTTTGTGGAGAGCCCAAGTTGGGGAAATGAAACCTATAAACAGCCTCTTGTCCATCAGGTCGGATTTTGGCACCAAAGAAGTTCAGATTAGAGCAGGTTTTGCTGCCAGGTGAGCTAGACCAATAAATAAATAAATAATCCTTCGTTTGTAGAGTTTGGGGAATTCTGGAATGGTATGATGAGAAATTGTAGAACTCTGATAGTATCAGGTTGCTGGTGATATTTCATGTGAGAATTTCATGAACGAGCAAGGGGAGAAACAAAATCACTGAGAACTTGATTTATAGAATCTTCCCAGATCCTGAAACGGTCTCTACCCACACATAGTTTATCACTTTTTCAGTGCAGTGACTGAAATCAGTGGAAAAAATATGCCTGTGTGGTACATGCATTGGGGCCACTTGTGTCAGGAACCAGCCACAGAGACCCTGCATGTAGGATAGTATAAAGAATACAGTGCCAGCCCCAAAGTGAGGAGACTGAACCCAGCCATGTTGTCACCTTCCTAGTTGCTTGGAGATTTTGTTGGCTTCTAAATCAATGCAGTTGCCATTCTGTACTTAAATCCCAAACCAGATGGTAGGAGGAAAAAAATAGAGAATTCCATATGGCTCTTGTGTCTTTTTTTTTTTTTTTTTTTGCAGAGTTCTCAGTTTCTTTCTAGTGGGGGGAGGGGGAGTTGCATGAAGGCTGACCAGATCTTTGCGCAGGAGAATGCCTCTCCCACTGTGCAGTTATTATAGTAGAGACCACCTTTCGCCAACCCCCCAACTTCCTTATTCCCCACTGGAAAAGTCCAGTGGTTCCAGTTTCCTTTGCCTTGATCTTTTCATGTTTTACTTTTTTGGTGTAACTTCCCAGTACAATTACATTTTTAGGACTTGAATAGTTAATCCTTCACAATCTGTTGCTTTTTTCTTATTTTTTCAGTGTTTAACTTCTTTAGCCAGGTAATACCCACGTCTTCTCTAATCCTTCACAATCTGTTGCTTTTTTCTTATTTTTTCAGTGTTTAACTTCTTTAGCCAGGTAATACCCACGTCTTCTCTAGGCCTACAGGAAATCAAAGGATGGGTGGCCACATGGGCAACCCCATGTGATGCTGCCTTAGGGGCCTGGGCCTGAGATGGTGGCAGTAGTGACAGAAGGAATAGTTAATGCTGCACCTGTGTTCAATGGACTATTGTACTTAATGTGTAGGGATACTTCGGGTTTCTGGAGATCGTGTTACGCAGGCATAAGAGTATAGCCTAAGAATTTAGATCCTCTATTCTAAGTGTGGTCTGCGGACCAGCAGAATTGGCATCACCTGCAAGCTTATTACAAATGCAGAGTCTCAGGCCCTCCCCCAGACCTGCTGAATCAGAATCTGCTTTTTAACAAGATTTCCAGACGGTTCCTGTGCACGTTAAAGTTTGAGAAGAGACAAGACAGGAAGAAATTGAAGTGAATTTACCCTTGAGATCTAGACATTTTTATTTGGGGGGAAACAGAATTGCTTAAGGTATTCGTTCTGCTTTCCCTCTCTTTGTGGAGAGGCATGCATCGAATTGACAGTCATTAATGCCCTGAGTCCTGCTTAGTTTGAAGGACAGTGGCCTTTGCTTCTCTTGCCTCCTTGTCTGAAATCATGCCTCTTCTTATTCCTTTGTTTAAAATCTTGGTGAAGGACAGTGGGGAGGGGCAGGGAAAGTGGGAAAGGTTTGTTTGCTTGTGGCAAAGGGAGGGTGAGGAGAAAGTAGTTGATGGGAGCTTGGGAGAAATTCTGAAATATCCCTCATCACGTTCTTTAATATAATCCAATGATATTCAAGGTGCTGTTACTTAATATACGCTGTAAGTTAATGGTCCAAGAATGACTATTCACACACTGCTAAATCTGTAGTTCAGCATTGAATCTGACAGGTAAGGAGTAGAAAAACCACCCTCTTTATCTGTCACCAATTCCCCCCTCTACCCATCTCCGAAATCCCAATTGCTCTGATGCTTGGGTGAAGATGGCCATAGATAATTCTAGAAATCCAAAGAGAGCGCGCTCTCACATACAGCAGATGGTGTGGGGAGAGCACAGGAGAATGTTCATGTTTTGCTGAGCGTTTAGCAGGAAGCCCACGCTTTGGGATTTCCATTGCCAACAACGGATTCCTGAGCAGCCATGAAGAGGCAGGGACCTGGAGGGAGGAGTGTGGGACGGCGGGACGAGCAAGCACAGCTCATTTGTTCACTGCTGTGACTCAGGTCACACTTTTGGTTCTGTGTATCTGCCCAGGTGCAGTGACTTGAGAAGGCAGGCCCCCTGGGATCTCCAACCTTTATCCCTCTGGCCCTGGCTAGGCCGAGCCTGGGACTTGTCTGTCATGGATCCACTTTACAGAGTGAAACTTAGGAAATGCTATTGGATTTTTGTGTTCTTTAGTGTTCCTTTTTCCCAACCTAAGGTTGTAAGGCCACTAAGTTTGAGGTTTTTTCTAAAAACACTTAAAATGTATTTCAAGGGGGGAAAAAAACCTTAATCTAATTGTGTGCGTCATTCAGTGGTTGGGTATTTTTGTAAATAAAGTTTTATTAGAACCAGCCACGCCCATTCATTTACAGATTGTCTGACTACTTTCCTGCTACAAAAACAGAATTGAGTGGTTGCAACCATATGTGCTGCAAAGCCAAAAATATTTACTATCTGGCCCTTTACAGGAAAAAATTGCCAACCCAACTTAGAGTAATTGCGTTCTTAGCACACTTTGCAAATTCAATCTATTTAGGGTAAGCAACACCTAAAAATTTTGGTAGTCACTCAGTTTCCTAAAATCTTCTCCATCCAAGATCCCTCACCTACTTCTCTTCAGGGTCCAGAATCCTCTGGGAGGTGCGGTGGGGTCCCATTGTTCACAGGCCTTAGATTAAATCTCAGCCCTTCTCCAGAGGGTCCCTTGGCTCTTTCTGGAAGTTTCGCCCCCTGCCCTTTCCCAGCCTCTTTCAGGTCCTTCTCTGAGTGTTCCCAATTCAAGTCCTGCTAAATGGATGTCATGGAGTTGTTTTCATGAATTGTTCTATTCAGTGTATTTTTGCAAGTTTTATTTTCTGTGATATGTAAAAGATCATTTATATTTTATTAAATGTAATATCAGGGGTCATTTCTTTATGACGTGATTTTTCAAAGTATGAGCCTCTGATGCCCTGAATCAGAATCACCAAGGATGCTGGTTAACCATTCAGCTTCCCAGGCCTCACCCACTCTCTTTAGGATAGGCCCCAGGAATTGGTATGTTTTAATAAGCTCCCCAGGCAATTCAGATGCACACTAAAGCCGGACCACCACTACTGTATACACAGAGGGTCATAACCTTGGTTAAGGAAATAGCTCCTCATTATAACATCTTCTGCAAAATGTTAATTCAGTTCAAAATACCTTTCTAAAGAACAGCATAAACTTGAAATTCACAGGCACCTTGTATACATATTTACTATCACGATGCCCAAAGCCACATCACCCCATCCTTAGCAGACTGTGCTGTTGAATTTGAAGCAAACTCCTCCTGATGTTTTCATATTGTCATTGCATCTTTGTGTATTTAAAAAAAATGCAAAAATTGTGTTGTAGAGCTGTACGCTAATACCGGTGTATTAGTTATCTATTGTTGCATAACAAATGAATATAAAACTTAGTGGCTGGAAACAGCAACATATATTATCTCAGTTTCTGTAGTTCGGGAGCCTGGGCTCAGCTTGTCTGTCTCTGGGTCTCATCTGAAGGCCCAACCAGGAATCATCCACTTCCCAGCTCACTCCTGTGGTTGTGGGCAGGACTCATTCCTCGCAACCTGTTGGCCCAAGACCTCTATTGATTACTTGCTATGTGGGCTTTCTCATACTGCCCTCCTGGCATGGCAGCTGGCTTCATCAGAGAGAGCAAGTGAGTGGGCAGGAGTGTGTGTGTGTGTGTGTGTGTGTGTGTGTGTGAGAGAGAGAGAGAGAGAGAGAGAGAGAGAGAGAGAGAGAGAGAGAGAGAGCACTAGCAAGCTAGCAACACAGAAATCATAGTCTTTTGAAACCTAATCAAGGAAACAAGTCACTAGTCCCAGCCCACACTCAGGCAGAGGAACTGACACAAGGGTGTGAATATCAGGAGGTGAGAATCACTGGGGGTGTCTTAGAAGCGCTGCCTACCACAAGTTCTACAATGGTTTCAAAGTGGAAATGCATCCTTTGTCCTCACAGAGCACCGTCTTCTCTCCTTAATGACAGTAGCCCCTTCATTTGCCTGTTACCAAGTAGGGGGAGCCTGTGGATGTGTCCCCCCCACCCCACCCCGGTTGATATGGCTCCTGCCTTTTGCTGCCATTGCTGCCAATCATTAGTTCCCAAAAGGGGTTCGCAACCTTTTAAAATTACTCCTGTCTTTTGTAAAAATCAAACTCAAGAAGGTCTTTTTTTAACCTTTTTGAGGTATAATTGACACACATAAACTGCATATATGTATTTAAAGTGGCCTATTTGATAAGTTTTGACGTATGTATGTGCCCAAGCAAGAAGGTGACATGTCCATCAATCCCAAAGTTTCCCCAGGTCCCTCTGTAAGCCTTCCCTGTCACCTACCCTCTCCAAGCGACCACTAATTTGCTTTCTGTCCCTGTAGATTCTTTCATATTTTCTGGAGTGACCCTTACGAAGAGTTGTTCACATGAATTCTCTCACTGTTTCTCACCAAGCCATTCCCATAAAATGTTGTGTGACGCTGACTGCCTAATAGCTCCAAGCTTTGTCTGGTTTTCATCCTTCCTGCCTCCACTGACCACACCCGGTGCACTTTGAATAAATCTCAAAAGACCCATTCTGCTACCACCTACAGTGGAAGAGTTTATGTTGCACCCACTCCAGCCCAGCCTACACCCCCAGTGCCAGATGAACCTCTTTAAAAGCATACCTGGGATCATGTCAGTCGCCTGCTCACAAACCTTCCCTGACTGCTGAACAGAGCCCCAAGGCTGCAGGCTGGCTTGGAGGCCTCCCACACGAGGGCCCCACCTGCCTTTCTATCGTCTTCTCTCACACTGTGCTGGTGCTCTTGATACACTCAGCCACACCCGGAGCTATCCCCACGTTGGTCCTGCTCTCCTTCCCTCACGCTTTTCCATCTATCCTAGCCATGAGTTCCTTCTGTTCTTCAAGGTCTGTCTACACTGCTACCACCATCCACCCTTACCTTAGCTCCTCATACTAGACCAAGGAGATCTGTCCCTACCTCGCACCCCATGTCCCTGAGTCTCTTTATTCTACTTTAATCATTTCTTATGTGTTTCTGTCCCCCGCCCCACTCCAAAGTGTCAGTGCCGGGAGGGCACAGCAAACCCCTGCCACCCCAAGTACAGTGCCTTCCATATAGCAGCAGTTCCACACTCATTGAATTCAGTGAAATTTAGGAAAGCATAGACACTGTCACCCAGATGGTCAAGAAGGTTGAGTGCTGCCAAAGCTTAATAATGCAGATAGTTCTCACATTTCTTGAACACACTACAGATCTCCATGCTCTTAAAATCTGTGTCATCCGAACTTAGAGCTCGCTTCTCCTACTCACCATCGGTTTCCCTGATTCTTTGCTCCCCCACTTCACTAGGCTGAGAGCACACCACATGGTCCTAGGGAAACCAAAGCCAGTCCCCGCAAAGGCAAAAGAAGAAACTAACAAGTGTCTGTTTCCCGAACTTTCTTATTCTCACCATGTGAACGTATCTTTACTTTTATATAATTGCTTATCGTCTACTGCTCATGCCATATTGAACATGTTAGAAGCTACTGTAAAATTTTAATCTACTTAATAGATCTTAGGAAAGCTTTTTAAAAGGATCTGCTGAGAACCAACTCCCCCAATATTATTACAAATAGTTTGAGCATTATATAGCTGAATTTTGACACTAACTAAGAAGGTCGAGGGAGAACTGAGGAGCAACCCATGGATAATTTAAGTGATGTCTCACTTAGTTCTTTAACAGGAACCCCCCTTCCACTGACTTCACGGTACCTTCTTTATGCGTTATACCAGTGGTTCACAGACTTTCAGGGCTTAGGTCCCTTTACTCCCTTAAAAGTAATTGAAGACCCCAAAAAGTTTTTGCTCATGTGGGTTATATCTATAAATATTTGCTTGTTAGAAATTATCACTGAGAAATGTATTCTCAAATAATAAACATTTGAAATAAGAAACCCATTACATGTTAACATAAGTAATATGTAGGGAAAATAGCTATTTTCCAAAACAAAACTTCAGTGAGGACAATAGTACCGTTGTACACTTCTATTCATCTCTAATATCTGGCTTAATATTAGACAGCTGGATTCGTACGTGTGCCTCTACATTCATTCAAAGGCACCTGGGGGCATCTAGTTGGGTTGAAGTATATGAAGAAAACTCAGGGTCTCACAGATACGTAGTTGGAGTATTTCAGTGGCCTTTTCATATATTTGTAGAACTCTTCTTGATAATAAAATTCAACAAGTGGTGCTTTCTTAATGATTACTTGTTACGTAGCATCTGAAACCATGTCAATAACCTTTGTGGACTGTGTTCCATTAAAATCTGTTGCTCTATCGTGGCTCTGCATTCAAGAGCGATTTTGTAACATCACCCGTTGGTCATTTGAAAAATATTGGTTCTCTGAGTTGTGCAGATCTTTCAAATAGTGACACGTTTCATTGCACCAGATCAAAAAAGTCACATTTGTTCATATTACCACCAATTTCATCAAGAAGCTTTTCAAGTATTGAGAAGCTGGCACTTTCACTATAGCAGGTGCAAGTTTTCCAAAATTGATTGGCAACAGATACTATCAGTTGTTTTCTTTGACATGACAAGTTCACTTGGATCATTTTTGTGAACATGTCTGCCAGATACCCGTTTCAATAACTAGTTTGTCAGCCATTTTTTCAAGAAAAAAACTGGTGTTGCGAACACACACAGAAAAGGTGCTAGTTCAGATCATAACTCAGTCCCAGAAGAACTTTGCCTCCAGACAACCATCATACTTTGGTACCCAGCAGAAGTGCTTTCTGCATCCTTCCCATTTTATCACACAGAATTTTCAAATTTAATAAAATTTGAATACTAAAATTTATTTTTCCTGCAGCCAGGACATCTTTAAGTGAAACTGTCCATTTTGATTTTATCTTGTTACTGTGAGTGCTGGTGGTGAAGAATGCACTGCTGGTCAGTACACTTTGCTGCCACTGCCTGATTCGTGCTAAGCACTTTTACTGTGTACATGGCAACACAGTGAATTCAATAACATCTTAGTGCTATTATAAAAGAGTGCGGGGCTCCCAGACCTCCTGAAAGAGTCTCCCAGGGCTGCACAGACCTTCCCCCTTGGAGAACCCTGTTTTCTGCTCTTGTGACCCAGTGTGGGGCCGGTGGGCTCCCAGAATGAAATCTCCACCTGGCAGCGGTAAGACTGCCAGGTCCTCTCCCCACACCTGCCTAAATAAGAATATGCATTTTCACAAGATTCCCCAGGGAATTGACCTGCACATTAAAGTCTGAAAGGCCCTGCTCTTTAACGGATCTGCAAACTTCTCCCGTAAAGGGCCAGATGGTAAATATCTGTGGCAACCAGTCAACTGCTTTTGTAGCTTGAAAATAGCCAAACACAGTAAACAAATGAGTGTGGTTGTGTTACAATAAAACTTTATTTATGGACATAGAAATTTGAATTGCATATGCTTTTCATGTGTCATGAAATATTCTTCTTTGAGTTTGTTTTTTTTTAATTATTTAGAAACACAAAAAGCATTCTTGGCCATATGGAGAGCTGTGTGTGGCCCATCGGCCACAGTTTGCTGACCCTGCTCTGTAATACTTGTTCTCCAACCTGGGTGCTCATTGAAGTCACCTGGGGATTTGGTTTTTAAAATAGCAAAGCCTCTAATTCCTGAGTCCCATCCCCAGAAATTCTGACTTCATTAGTCTGGGGTGTAGTCTGGGCATCAGGGCTTTCAAATGCTCTCCAGATAATTCTGACATGCAATAAAACCTGAGAACTTCTGCTCTATAGTATTTTTTAAAGTAAAGTTTATTTTAAGCTCTTTGTTTTAATTGTAGAATTTGGCAGTGACACCAGGAGTCTTAGACCAGGATTGTACATTGTAACCTTGGAGTGGGGTTTTTCACCCTTGGCGTTTGTGACATTTCGCATCCCATCATTCTTTGCTGTGGGGAGGTGGGGAGGGGCAGGGCTGTCCTGTCCTGTCCCGTCTTGTCCACTGTCGTGTGTTGAGCAGCATCCCTGGCCTTTACTCATAGAGCCAGTAGCACCGCCTCCCCCACTTGTGATGACCAAAAATATTGCCAGACATTGCAGAATGTCTGGGGGTACAGTCACCCCCTATTGAGAACCATTACTTGGGCCATCTTAACATCAGGGAGGTCTCTGCTGGCTGACATTCACTTTTGTGTCTTTTAAACAGGATTCTCTCTGTCTCCATTTTCCTGATGCTGCTTGTTTCAAAGTTGCACACCTTGGTTATTCTCCTTTCCTTTTTAATTTTGTGGCTCATTAGGAGTCAGTCAAGTAGCAAGGAAGGCCTTGTATAGAGCGTGGTGTGTGTGAGAGAGAGAGAGAGAGAGAGAGAGAGAGAGAGAGAGAGAGAGAGAGAGAGAGAGAGAGAGAGAGAGATTCCCTGGGGAAGAATCTGAGCCCTTGTTCCCCCGGCCCTCCTTCTGAGCCAGCACTAAATCTGCAGCCAGGATCACAGACAACTTGGGGCAAATTACTGGGCCGTTATGAACTCACAGCCATGGCAACGGCCGTCCACAAGCCCGAGGACAAAACGTGTTTTATTCTGTTGTTCTGCACAAAAGGTTCTAGAGATGCTGGAGACAAACTGGCCATTGAGGGTTAGAGGCATTGATGTGTATTTTTTCTCCCTACTATGTGGTTTATATTTAAACTGTCTTAGGCTAATAATGCACACTGGAGTTTTTGTGTGAATCAAAACCTAAAACTCAAAATTCTCTTCAGCCACAGAGACCAGCTAAGTGAAGGCTTAAGACATTATTAACTTAAGAGGTTTTCGGGGGTTAGTGAGAGGTATTGAGAATTACTAGTAAAATGTGCTGGAAAAAGTGGTATTGATTTTTTTTTTCTCTTTTACTTGAGTAGATCACAGTCATCAAAAAAATGCTTTCTAAAAAATAAAAAATGCTTTCTTTGCCGTTTCTGGTTCATGTTAACCAATGTTGTCCTTGCTCATTTGAAGCTTGGGAAAACTTGAGCGTGGATTTATAGGAGTATCCAAGAAAAGCATTGATCTTCCTTAGCTAGCACCAACTTGTAACAGTGTGGTGCTCTGCCGATGCCTGGCACCTCCTCTCCACTTAGAAACATCAGCCTTGCCTGCGACTTCTCTCACTGGGGACAACCTGAATCACAGATCCAGTTCCTTTGTCTGTATAGGCACACTCAGCCCCATGGCGGGGTGGGGTGGGGAATAAATCTGTTTTCCCAGACCCTGTCTGTGGTGTGGTACTAAAGCATCTTTGTCAAAAATTGTGAGGTTAACAAGACTTGCTTGGCTTAGAAAAAGCCCTCTAGTTTCACTCTTTTCAAGACAGCTAAACGACTTGGAACATTTTGTTTTCTGCGTTGCAGCCCCAGGAACTTGCCATTTGATTTGCAAGTGGCTCCAGTTATGGCCAAGCCCAGCGGGCCACCTCTTAAGGGGAAAACACCAAACACTGTTGAACACAAAACAGGCACTTCAATCGGGTTCAGGACACCCCTCCTGAGACTGGGAAAATGGGACTGTTGACTAGAAATGGGCTTCTCAAATGTTCCTGTGTACACAGATCAGCTGGGGGTCTTGTGAGAATGCAGATTCTCATTCAGCCCGTCTGGGGTGCAGTCTGAGATGCTGCATGTCTCCCAAGCTCCCTGCTGAAGCCGATGCTGCTAACGCAGGGACTACACTTAGCAAAGCAAAGGGTCTAAAGCACTTCCAATGGATACATGGTCCACTCATGTCTTTTCTTGACCTCTGGAAGTTTTCATTGCTATTCAGTAGAAGTGGACGGCATCCATCTTTCGCTCTTCTGAGCTCCAGACCCACATATCCAATCACCTACCAGAAATCCTCCCTTAAGATGACATCCAACCACCTCAAACTTAACATGTCTAAAACGGAACTCAACATCTTTGTCTTCAAAGCCTAGCCTCCTCTAGCTTAGGAAACAACACAACTCCCATCCGGCTATACAGGCCAGACATTTAGGAGTTATCCTCGTTACTCACCAATCCATCCCCAACCCCATGATCCAATCCACACCAGGTTGTGCCCATTTGACATCTTAATCATCTCTCAGACCCATCATCAGTTTCTTCCACTTCTACCACCTTTGCCTCTCCAAGCCCCTGTCATCTTTTGTCTGAACCATTCTATTGGGTTTCTACTCACGTCCACTTCCGCTTTGTTCCCGTCACATCAGCCCCAGTGACCTTTTACAAGCCCAGTGTGTTCCCTGTGGTTAAAAACGCTCAATGGCTTCCCATGATTATGAGGATCCTTATGATGGCCTAGAAACCCTGAGTGCTCTGCCTCCGGTAGAGCTTTCCGACCTGCTTTGCCCCGCCCTCAGTGTGTACTATGTTCTGGCTTCTCTCATGCAGAGGAAAGCGCCTTGCTTTTTGCCACCCTGCAGCTTTTGTTCCTTCTGTTCCTGAAGCACCCTCCCCAACCCATCCATCTTTCCCTTTACCTAATTATTATATATTTAATATCTGCAAGCCGTCCTGAGCCACCCCCCAGGTGCCTAAGTAAGTCCCCATTGTTTGCTCTCCTAGCACTTCTGAGCTTACCATTTGGTTAACGTCTGTTTCCCCCATAGACTGTAAACTCCATTAGAGTCTAGACCACACCTATCTTAGCTCACCATTTAGTCCCCAGCACCCATCCCAGTGCTTGGGACATCAAAGACACTTGGTGAACATTGAATGTTCACTAATTGAATGAAATGGAATGAGTGAATGGACAGCTGCTCCCTCCCTCCCAATGCTGTCATCCTCACCCATATCTGTCACTCTGCTTAAGTGACAGCTTCAATTAAATGAGACCTTTAAGAGACCCCAATACCCAAGCTGTTGATAACAGCAAGGTTATGGGAAGAGTTTCTCTTGTGTGAGTGAGAGCTGAGCTGTGCCTTCCGATGAATCTGTGCTGACTGCTTCTTTGAAATAAATTACAGGTAATCTAACATTAGTTCTTTGGTTCTGTTGAGTATTTTAATAACTGACTCATTAGCCATGGATATTTCTTCACAGCCTGATGTCTAATATCTTGAAGACCATTGTTTCATATGTATTATTCAGTTTTTTAATTGTTTCAGTCAGGAGAATAAATTAGGTCCCTATTACTCCATCTTGGCCGGAAGCCAGGAATCATTTTGTGGAGTTCGATTTTTATTATAGTGGAATTTGGATGGTAATAAAAGTAAGTAGGTGGAACTGACACAGTAAAGAGCTTGCATGATTCTTTAGGGCAGTGGTTCTTAAATTTGAGCCTATATGAGAATTGCCTGAAAGGCTTGTTAAAGCACAGATTAATTGGTCCACCCTCTTCCTGAGTTTCTCTTTCAGTCATTCTGGGTGAGCCCCAAGAATTAGTATTTTCAATATGTTCATAGATGATGCTGATGATTCTGGTCCTGGTGTCACACTCTGAATATCAGCGCTTCAGGATATGAGTCTGAAAACGTTTTCTATAAATAGTAAATATTTCAGGCTTTGTAAGCCTTATGCTTTCTGTCACAGCTACCTCTGCCATTGTAGGGGGGAAAAAGCCACAGACAATTTATAAATGAATGATTGTAAGTTGTGTTCCAATAAAATTTATTTACAAAAATATAGGCTGACCTCTGGTTTAGAAGAACTGAGCCGTTGACTCTGTGATGGATACTATATTAGATAATGGCTGCTCCCTTTCAGCGTGAAGGGAAGCCATTAATTAGTCCCTTTATATAGAGTTTGATGGTTGATGTATTCAGGATGATATGGTAGGCAAGGCGATGTCTGCCTTTCTAGGCTGTATTTCTATGTCCCACTGTGAAATGAAACAGAATGCTACTGTGACATATAAAGTTTAAAAAAAAACACACACCTTCTTGCCTCCTCCCACATAAATACACCCAGAACTGGCTCCATAATTTGCAGGCCCAGTGCAAAATGAAAATTCAGACACTCTTGTCCAAAGATTAAGAATTTGAAGATGGCAGTAACAGAGCATTAAACCAAGCTCAGGACCCCACAAGACTGCACAGGGTGCTCGCCTAGGAGGCCAGCCTGAACACACACCATCATCACGGCCTCTACCACCACCTCTGCCACATACATATCTACATATTTTTCAAGTCAGAAATGCTGTAAGGAATGCTGTAAGGACACTAACAGCATTGCTATCCATATTTAGAAAACACATTTAGGTTTTTCTTACTTTTTGCACCAGTTTGGGTTTCTCTGAGATAAGCATGTGGCATACAACCAAACTACCCAGTGTTCAAAGATACCTTACATACTGTGCATAGAGATAGCTTCTAGACTGACATAGAAGGCACAATGGGGAGTGATCCATTTATAGATGGTTGGATCTCCACCGCACATACAATTTTAGCCCTGTGTATAACTGGTCAACCAAACTAGAATAAGCCATGCATCTAGCTGTATTATTTCCTATACATTTTTCCCATGTTGTGTTCCACAAGCTTCTACTCACGTTGGCCGGCAGGGGCTGTAAGAACTTTATCTGTGCATGTGGAACAACGATCACCAACCAACATGTTGACTTCTGTTCTCCAGGAGCCAGAGTTCCTACAGCCCCAAATAAAACCATCTGCTGAAAACGTAAGAGCATCGGCATCTGCTGAGAGACTATGACTCATGGAAGTGATCCCCCAAATTCTTGAGTCCCTGGTTTTCCCTGCTGTTATAAAACCAAACCCACAGCATGGGGCATACGGAGTCCTTAAGAGAGATAAATTGGAGGGAAACTGTAGCCTTGATCCAGTGGTGAATTTGAGACTGAAGAGCAGCATTCTTCTAACCCTACTTGTCTTTTTGAGTCAGGGAGCGGCTGTGATATTTCCTTTGAAAGAAGCAGAATGCTATAACCCTTTGGATGAAAGAGTTTTGAAGCAGTAACTGTGGATTTGGAAGGATGAGTTATATAGTTAAAGGGCGAGTGTGCTATGCTATAACACTAAACCTAACACCAAATGATGAGAAAGGATGTGGGTTTATTTTAAAAATATATATATATATATACACACACACACACACACACACACACACACAAACGTTCAGGAATGAATGAGCATTTTATCAGATTATATGTCAGTGTCACCTTACCTGTTGTTTATGTATTCTGCATACTAGATCTTTCTGTAGAAACCCCTTCCTAACCCCTCTCCAGTAGGAATTACATTCCGTCCTGTCCTTCTCTGCTCTCCCCATTCCCCACCCACTAGCCACTGGCTCTTCAGCAGTCTATATCATGCTGTACTATAATAATTATGTCACGTGTCTGCCTGAAGCATTAGACTTATCTCCTTGAAGGTAAAGAAGAGGCTTGATTTCTTAGTTGTAACCCCATTACCAAGCACAGTGCTTAGCACCCAGAAGGTTTTCAAAAAGTACTCAGTTAATGAAATATGAAGTAAAATTCAGTTAGGACCCAGCTCATGCTACAGAAAATCAAATATGTGGCAGGTCAAACTATATCTTCCACAGCCGTGTTCTGCGATAATAGAATGTTCTATATCTGTGCTGACCAGTATGGTAGCGAATAGCACATGTGGCTATTGAACATGTGGCTACTGGTCCAACTGAGGGACTGAAATTTTTATTTTATTTAATTTTAAAGAATTTAAATAGCCACACTAGCTAGTGGCTACCATATTGGACAGCGCAATCTCAAGGCCACACATCTCTATGCAATAAGGACCGGATATAATTTCGTTAGCCAAGGAAGCAACCACTCATCTTGTTCCTTACATCACCATAGAGACCGAGAATGGGGGAGGTTGTGAATGGTACAGCGCACACAGGTCTGTTTTGCTTCTATATAATGGGACATAATCCAAGCTGGGGATTTTAGTTTCCCTTAGCTTTGGAGCCTGGAAAGAATTTGGACTTCTTTTTTTTTTTTTTTTCAATTTTCTGATTTTTTTTTTAATTTATTGGGGTGACAATTGTTAGTGAAATTACATAGATTTCAGGTGTACAATTCTGTATTACATCATCTATAAATCCCATTGTGTGTTCACCACCTAGAGTCAGTTCTAAGAATTTGGACTTCTATTTGCACTCCTCTCCCCTCACCTCAGCCCCCCAAAGGTCATGTGACAAAAAAAAAAACACTGAACTCCATCATCCTTGTTCACAAATCTCAAGTGTGCGAAGGTTTTGAAGGTACTGACTTGCTAGTGAACTTGAACTGTATTGTGCATTGGTTCCATTTTATGTAGTTTTATAAATCCATTGCCAGTAGATTGGTCTTCGTGAAAACAGCTCCTCATCTGAAATAAAAGGAAGCACGCTTTCTTATGAAGCCCTGACATTTTTTATTTTCCTATGAATTGAAGAGAAATTTGGTAATGTGAATTTGTAGTCACCTCTTGTGGTAGCTTTAAGCAACTGCTAGTTTAGAATGGGATGTTCATCAAAATGGAAAAAACCCATCTCCAGTGTTTTATGCAGGGTAGTCATTCCCCATCTACTGTAAAGACCGTTTAGGGAAAAGAAATGTAGCTGGTTTAATGTGCTTGCCTTGGAGTAATGAACTGCTCTTGGTTGCTGCTAGACCTCATAATGCATGCAGAGTTCGATTTCCCTGACAAGCCATTTACTTAAGGGTCTAGAGACTATAAACAGGGACGGGAGGTCAGGGAGGTAGTGACGTCATCCCGAGGCCAGCCCTGCTCTACTGAAACATGAATGTCTCCGAATTGAAATCAGCGCCTGGCTCTGCCCCTCGGGGAGCTCTCCCTGGACACCTCAAGGAAAAGTTTATTTTAAAAATGGATAAAAGTCTTATTCTTCTCAAGATGAAGAGTGAATTGTGGCTCTCTCTTCTTCATTTCACTTCATGGATGCTCATTTTCTTTTTTTTTTCTTTTCACTTTTTTTTCCTTCTGTTCCTTTTCCTTCTTCAAGTACTTAAATGTCACCCACCAGTTCTGGGTTCTTACTCTGAACGTGTGTGTCAGGGGAAGGGTGCAGATGGAAGCCGGGGAGGAGGAGGACTGAATAAACTGCTTGTGCTGCCTGGGATGGGGGACATTTTTATTACAACGTTGAGGTAATTTCTGATATTGACATGAGAGAAGCTTGAGTGGACCCACTTGAGTGGATCTTAGTGACTTTGTACTTCTAGGGACCAAAATACCCATCACCTTACCAAAATGATCATGTTGATATTTTTCTGAATGCAGCAGCAACAGTATAATTACTGTATTTGACTCTTCTGGTTGCCCTGGAGGTAAAGGCTCGGGCAAAGCCATCGGCTGCTACAGAAATGGAGGTACTTGAAACCCCAGAAGGATGAGGTGGGGGGGAATTTGATGGTCGCTTTTCTTCATAGAACTGTGGCTTCACTGCTGTCCTGTCATTTGACTGTTAGTGGAGCGATTGTGCCCACACTCACCCCGGTTCAGTCGGGAAGCTCTAGAATTGTGACTCCATAACTATTTGTCTGACAGCTCTGCCACTTACCCCAAGCATATTAAGCTAGGTTCTCTCTTGGAGCCGCAGGGTTCTCACGCACAGAATGTGAGCTGATGACAACTGCCCCACCGGCCCTTGTTATGTTGAGCTGTGAACATAGAGCGTGAGAGGGAAGATGCAAAAGCATTCTCTGCTAATGTGTGGTCTCATGAAGACCAGAGGCATCTTGCCCGTAACAGCTGCATTTTCTCTCCTTTGGGTCTAGGCTGCTTCGAATGTTGCATCAAGTGTCTGGGAGGAGTCCCCTATGCCTCTCTGGTGGCCACCATCCTCTGCTTCTCTGGAGTCGCCTTGTTCTGTGGTTGTGGGCATGTGGCTCTTGCGGGCACCGTGGCGATTCTTGAGCAACACTTCTCCACCAACACCAGTGACCACGCCTTGCTGAGTGAGGTGTAAGTACCTGCTTCCCTTTAAAAATGGATTTAAAATGCAACCACCCCGTGATGTTTTCAAAAAGTCTTCAGTGTGCTCTCCTGGCAGAAAGCTAATGCTTGTCATTAAAGCTCACTGTGTGCTGAAAGCAAAATGTGCATGAGAAAAGGAAAAAGAAAGGGCCAAGAATGCAGTGGGTATGTGGCCCCTAGGGTGTTTGGGACCTGCGATGGGATCTCACCTGGGAATGGCCAGGTGCACACATAGGACACTCCGCAAACTGTAGCCGTGGACATGGAGGGCTGTGGCAAGGTGACAGGTTGATGCTACCAATCATCATACCCGAGTTATGGTTTCCAAGTAACGGGCGCCCTCCAGTGTTCTCACAGGAAATGACCATCCCTGGAATGACAGGAACCTTAAGCCTACAGGAGCAGGACTTTGACGTTAATTCTTCAGGCAGAACAATAAACCCCGAGGCTTCTTCCAGTGCAGAAGTTTTGGGGGTTGAGCCTGAAATCTGCCTTCTCATTCTGGAAACATTCTCAATGGAGTCTCAACAACTCCCACCTGTAGATTCCCATAACTGTGCAAGCTCAGCAACAATTTATTTTTTTCATGTATTTTCCCCTTTTCCCATTGTCTTCAATGTTTTTTCTTTCCCTTGACTCCCAAAGTCGCATGATATTTAGGTGTCTTGTGAGGATAAGAAATTCTCTACCAGACTGAGAAAGGCATGAATTTTTATGGAACAATAATGGAATCACGTTGGAAGAGTCCGTAGGGAATTTTATTGTTTTATTTTTTAATATGTTCACGAATGACATCCAAAGAAATGAGCAGGGGTGGGGGCGGTTATAAGGACGATCAAGCAGGACAAGGGACTCACTGAGTACGACTATGTATTAGGTTGGTGCAAAAGTAATTGTGGTTTAAAAGGTTAAAAATAATTGCAAAAAAACGCAATTACTTTGCGCAATTACAAAGAAGACCAAGAAATATTTACCATGATGACCTGGGAAAGGTGTGTGGATTTAATTAGTGGCTTGAAAAGTGGCTCTCAAACTTCCAGGAATCTTTTAAAATTCCCTATGTCCATGTTTCACCCCAGACCAATTAAGTCATAATCTCTGGGGATAGCACCCAGATACCAGTATTTTCTAAAGCTGCCCAGGTGGTTCCAACGGGCAGCCAAAGGTTGAGCAACGGGCATCTGGGTCCCTGTGAGCTTGCATAGGACAAAATGAGCTGTGAATTTACGTTCTCTATCTTACGCCTACTTGACATATTATTACTTGTGTAGTGAGAATGTCAATGCAAAAAACATCTGCCCAAGTTACTCCTAAAGAACCCCTGAGTGTGAATAATATTAACCACTAGGCCTGGTTAGGAGATATTTGATATGGCAGAAGGAACATGTTGTCTGTCCACTGGACCAGAGTTCAGATGCTGGCTCTGCCCCTCACTCTGTGTCCTTGGACGAGTGACTTAACTCCTCCATGCCCCATTTACTTATGTGCAAAATGAGGATTCTAACCCTCACGTCACAGGACTAGGTAAAGTATTAAAAGATGACAACTGAGCCCTTACCCCTGAAAGGAAATGTTTCCCTCGTCTGAGAACATTGTCCACCTCCACAGTGGGCTCCCCTTGGAAGAAAGGCCCAGGTGGCGGTGGGGTAGGCAGGTATGCCTGTCGGAATGCCCCGGGAGCCCACTGACGTCATCAATGTCACAGGCACATCAGCCTCATGTCCTCCCTGCCGAGGCTGAAACTGTTTACCGTGCAGTGGATTGAACTTTTCAGGCCATCTTCTTCCTTTCCACAGAATCCAGCTGATGCAGTATGTCATCTATGGAATTGCGTCCTTTTTCTTCCTGTATGGGATCATTCTGTTGGCAGAAGGCTTTTACACCACGAGCGCAGTGAAAGAGCTGCATGGGGAATTTAAAACCACCGCCTGTGGTCGATGCATCAGTGGAATGGTGAGTGCAATGCAAACTTCGGCTTGTCCGACATACAACCACCTCTATGGACTTCTCTGTCGTTGGTAAGAGCTGTGAGCTAACTGAGAGCGGATCGAGAGTCCATGACACAAACACAGGCAGACCTCCAAGATATTGTAGGTTTGGGTTAGACAACCACAATATAGTGAGTATCTCAATAAAGCAAGTCAGAATTTTTTTGCTGGTGGAGGGTCTTGCCTTCAATTAGTCAAAAATACAACATCTGTGAAGTGCAAAAAAACTGAGGCATGCCTGTAGTGTTCTTACCAATTTAGAATTAGGAATATGAAAATACCTTCAACATATTATTGATAATAAATTAAAATCTATGGCTGGTAGTATTTAGTCAAACATTTCCCTTATCAACGTATAGGCTGATAAGGGTATTGAAGATTTGTCAAATAGAAAGTTCCCACTATGAAAGGAGATCATTTTCATGTCATCTCAGTGCTCCCCTTCCCTTGTCCGTGAATATGGATTGTGGCCATAAAGACTTACATGTGCTGTGATTGTCATAATCCCTCTGGAAGTATTTACCAAGCACTTTTTCTAGTAAGCACCTAGCTGAGGACTTTGCTAGTCACTAGGAATGCAAGGATTAAAACACAGGCTCCTGTCCTCAAGAAACTTACAGTCTAAAGAGAGGAGTTAGCGAACTCCAGCCCTTGGCCCAAAGCCGGCCCACCATCTGTCTTTGTACAGCCCATGAGCTAAGAATGGCTTTATATCTTCAAATTGTTGGGGTGGGGGGGTAAAAAAAAATGAATACAATGACTTGTGAAAATTATACGAAATTCATTTTTGGTGTTTTTTTGGGAGGGGGAAAGGGAACAATTCTTGGGGAACAGTGTGTACTTCCAGGCCTTTTTTCCAAGTCAAATTGTTGTCCTTTCAGTCTTAGTTGTGGAGGGTGCCATTCAGCTTCAAGTTGTTGTCCTTTCAGTCTTAGTTGTGGAGGGCGCAGCTCAGCTCCAGGTCCAGTTGCCGTTGTTAGTTGCAGGGGCCGGAGCCCACCATCCCTTGCGGGAGTTGAACCGGCAACCTTGTGGTTGAGAGCCCACTGGCCCATGTGGGAATCAAACCGGCAGCCTTCAGCGTTAGGAGCACGGAGCTCCAACCACCTGAGCCACCAGGCCGGCCCTGAAGTTCGTTTTGATGACCATAACTAGTTCTATTGGCACCCAGCCACATCGAGCGTTGACATATTGCCCATGGCTGCTTTCATACTGGGACAGTGGAGCTGAGTAGTCGTGACAGAGACTGTAAGTGGCCCACAAAGTCTAAACTGATCCCCATCTGGCGCTTTGCAGACAATGTATGCTGACCTCTGGTCTAGAGGAGGACAAAGCGTTAAAAGAGCTCATTAAAAGACAGGGTTTCTGTCTCACATCACAGAGGGAATCTCAGAGGCGGCTTGTGAGGCTAGGAGGGAAGAGGCATTTATGGAGTTTGATCTTAGGCAAGTTGAATTTGAGTTTATAATGGCATATTCATGTCGAAATAGCTCCCAAGAAGCTATATTGGTCCGAGAGAGAGGTCAGGTGTGAAGAAAACAGTTTGGGAGTCGAGAGAAATGCTACCACTGAGGAAGAAAGCCCAGGCTGGCTGATGAAGGCACTGGCCCTTTCCTGAGGAAAACATAGGCCCTCTCTGCAGGGCTGCGGGCCCCCCGGCGCGCTAGGCACGGACTGCGTTTTCTGTTCTGGTGAAGAAGGGATGTAGGCACGCAGATCGTGGCATACTTCTTTGTGACTAGATGGGAGCCTGGGCATGAAGGGGCTGTGACATAGTGCACATTAAGTTTCTTAAGGTCAGTGCAATCCTTCCCTGAGTGGACGTGTCACTGACAGCTGCTCGTCCCTGGAGGGACCCTTGGGTCCTAGGGAAACTACTGAAATGTGCTGCCCCTGCTTCTCTGTCTGGCCCTTAGTTCTTGCTAAGTTTCTTAGCTAATAGCCTGGGAACTGCAACAGATGTGTGCAAATGGCAGTGGGGCACAGGGAGAGACGCACTGCCTCTGTGTGCAGAATTAATTAGGGAGGGCTTTGTGGCAGGCGGGAGTGGAAGAAATTGCCCCACTCCTGATCAGAGAAGAGGAAGCAACATGAAGAACAGGGCAGAGAGGCCCAGAAAAGAGGGGTTGTTCCAGGGAGCCAGTGGTGTGTCCCAGATGAAGGGAAGGGTGGAGCAAAGGATAGAAGTGACGCTGCTTGGAAGGAGGTCAGGGACCAGATCAGGAAAGGCCTTAAGTGCTAGGCTAGGAATCAAATCAGAAGACAAACAGGGAGTGATGCAGTCATGCATACAAGAGAGCGAGACCGCTGAGTGCTATGCTGCAGGGATTGGAGGGAGGGAGGAGAGGTCAGCAAGAGGTGATGGCAGGGCTTATGATGGGGGGAAGGGGAGGGCTGAACTAGGCTCCAGCCGTGGAGTGAGGATAGGGGACAGATTCAAGGACTGTAGGCCAGCTGGGCCCGATGATTGGCATGTGGGAGCGAGCACAGGAGGGAATGAGCGTGCAGTCTCTTGCGTGCGTGCCACGTGACGCGGAGGCTGCCGGCAGGCAGGGGAGGCATGGGGAGACATGATGGAGATCGCACTGAGTGTCGTGCCCGTGGGGCTTGATGCAGCTGTGGGCCGATGTCCCGGTGGAGTTGCCTAGAGCGTCACAGAGAGACTTGGGCTGGGGTTTCTGGGAACACTCTGGGCCAGAGATGACAGAGTGGCAGCAGGAATAAGCTCACACCAGTTTGTGGAGGCAAAGCCCTGGCTCGTGTTGCTGGAGCACCCCTAACCACTTTCCGTTTGGCGCTACCCCAGTCGAATGGATGTATGCCCAAATACACTTTCAAATTTCTTGAAAAACTTGAGTGTGCCTCAGTTTGCCTTTGAACATCTGGGGGATGGTAGAGAGTAAGGGGAGCTTGTGCTGGAGGCAGGGAGTGCTTCACCCAGAGCCAGAGGAGGGAGAACCCTGTGGGCGTGGGTGTGCTTGGGATCTGCTGTACCACATGCCAAGCTGGAAGAACCCCCCTCCCCCCGCCAACACACACAGCCCACTCTGATCTGTTGTATTAGTTAAATTTCACTTGAGAAAATATCTGTTCTATAAACTTGCAAAGCCAGGGGCCGGCCCGGTAGCTCAGGCGGTTAGAGCTCCATGCTCCGAACTCCGAAGGTTGCCAGTTCAACTCCTCGAGTCCTGCAAGGGATAGTGGGCTCTGCCCCCTGCAACTAAGACTGAACACGGCACCTTGAGCTGAGCTCCCGGATGGCTTGGTTGGAGTGCGTCCTCTCAACCACAGTGTTGCCGGTTTGACTCCCGCAAGGGATGGTGGGCTGTGCCCCCTGCAACTAGAAAAATGGCAACTGGACCTGGAGCTGAGCTGCGCCCTCCACAACTAAGACTGAAAGGACAACTTGACTTGGAAAAAAAAGCCCGGAAGTACACACTGTTCCCCAGTAAAGTCCTGTTCCCCTTCCCCGATAAAATCTTTAAAAAAAAACACACAAAAAACCTTGCAAAGCCAGTTGTGCCAATGGACTGGACTGTCTTCTTCCATGTCCTCACTGAGCACCTGTGCCTCACACGCTGTGGTTTTGATACGTTCAAGGGGATTCCTGAATGGACTCGCTTTGGAGCATGTTAGGTGACGGGGAGGGCTGGTAGAGGATGGAGCAACATGCTAACGACAGGAAGTTGTATGAGGCAAGGAGGACAGTGAGCTCTGCCCACCAGCAGGCCTTGCTCTGGCTGGTGCTTTTTGGGCAGCCTCCGCCTGGGAGCTGAGGGCATGACTCTGAACACTGGGGGCCACCAGAATGTGAATATCCCCATAGGCTCTGTCCGCTGGACACTGGCTGCCCTCAGGAGCCCTGACCACCACGGTTGGGGAAGGCTCACCAAGCAAAGAACCACCAGCGCTTTTTCAAGTCTTTGTGGTGTTACTGGAAAGAAAGGAAAGTTTTCTTTTGAAGGGTAAGAAAAAGAAACCCTAGTCTGGAGTAGTCCATCCATAGGCATTGGGGAGAAAGGGGCTGTGAAACTGCTGGAATACTCTGCTCTGAATATTTTTAGAAATGCAAATGTTGTCCTTGAGGCAAGAGACTTGTTGCTGCAGTTTCCTGTGGTGACCCACGGGAGCCTGACCCCCAGGCCAACCTGGCACCATCCAGGTATCTCCTGCAGTATGGAAAATTAGATGGAACCTTCAGGTCTCCAGCATCGGCTTCAAAAAATAAAAGCCAAACTTGAATTGCAAACCTTCACCCGCACACTCTGTGGGTGCATATTCTGAAAATATAAATACCACAATATTTTTGAAACAGCCTTTCAACGTTCTCTGAAAATTGGTAGTCAAGGCAGGTTAGGAAGAATGTTCCTGAAATCGCCCATGGCAACGTGTGGGTGAACACAACAATTTTTCCCTCAGCCAGGGCTTTGCTTGCAGAGCTTCTGTGAATCTTAAAATGAAAAAAAAAAAACTGGAGGGAAATGAAAATGTTATCAGATTTACTGTACATCAAGCTTACGTTCAAGGCTATTTTAAACTTGTAAACTTTTAATAAAGGTTCAAGCATCTAATGCTTTGAGTAATTTCACAGGATCGTGAAACTAGTGAAATGTCTTTTGAGAAAGGGCTTCCTGTAGCAATTGCTATTATACCACCCATCTAGTCTGTAAAATAAAGGTAATTTGGGGGACATTCATATGAAGTTATCATTCAAGTGGCCTGTGAAACCACCCAGACACTATCCCAAGGTAAGTACGGACGGAACTGATGTTTAGAAAGAATGTCACATGGGAGGCCCTGTCACTAAGGAGCTCTGTGACCTTGGACAAGGGAGACCACCCCTTGGGGTCTCAGTTCCTCATTAGTTAAAAGAGGGACCTGAAAATGAAAAGTCCCTGAAGTGGCTTCACGTAGTAATATTCTCCATCCTACGGTTGTGGAGAGTGTGACCACCCTGCCCCAGCTGCCAGCCCTCTGTTTTCCTCTTCCTTGTCACTTTGCCTTGTCACCACTGTGGTCCAGGCGGTGCTCTGAACTAAATGCATCCCACAGTTGGGTATCGGGTCAGAAATGCGAATGCTTTCCTCCCAGGGGATGTGCCTTGACAGGTTCAGTGACCATTTTCTCCTTCTCTTCTTGGCTTAGTTTGTCTTCCTGACCTACGTGCTGGGAGTGGCCTGGCTGGGCGTATTTGGTTTCTCTGCCGTGCCCGTGTTTATGTACTACAACATATGGTCAACTTGTGAAGTCATCAAGTCACCCCAGACCAACGGGACAGCCGGTGTGGAGCAGATCTGCGTGGATATCCGACAATATGGTACTTCCTTTAATCCCCCGGATTAATTTTTATCCTCTTGGTGCATACGTCATGGGCATCTTTGTAATCATCATGATGTGTTTCGGACGTTCTCCTGTAGGAATAGCATATATTGTTTCCCTCAACGTGCTCCATTTTCTGAATGGAAAGATCCTATAGGCTCTTAGCTGCTCAAAGTTACCGTGCAGAATTTTGTTACATTTTCAAGTTAGGTATGCAGTAAAAGAAACTTCTTATAATATGAAGCTACTTTATAATACAGTTCAATCCAAAAAGACTTCTGGAAGTCTACTATAAAAAGATTATGTATTTTTTCTTCAATTTCTTTTCAGTTTTGTTCCATCCAAAACATTGCATGCACTATATAACCCAATTAATTTGTATGTCCGACTCTTCAAAGCAGTTCTTTTTAAAAAGATGAAGCTTAAACTTCATCTGTACTGAAAAACACAACCTAAAATCCAGATGCATTTTTGAAGTCATCAGAATGTAGTCTATAGAAGCTGGCTGTTGGAAACCTGGTCAAACATTTGCAAATGAATGGGATCCTCACAACAGGCAGCTAAGGCTGGTGCATTTTGACAAGCCACAGACTCGGCCATTGCTCCTCCTGTTAATTAATTTGAGACTTTTCTTCCCCGCTGAGTGAGAGAAGCAGCATCCTAAGTAAGGACTGTAATTAGTGCTTTGAGCCAGGAGGGTAGGAAATCCTGTTGTTGGCAGAAACAACCAGGGGAAAGAAGCTTTTCATTAGCATCAAAGAAGAAATAACGTCTTTCAGAGCTTTTCTTGAGAGAGATGACTATTTCATTTTTGCTGCTGGTTTTTCCTGTGTGGCTTATCATCAACCTCTTACCTCAAACATAATAGGAAATTTGCCTGAAACTGCCTGTCAGACTGATAATCTCATCTCAATCTCATCTCTTAAAGACCAAGGCTCAACCACACTGTTCTTTATGATGGACTGAAAACAGAGCCTAAAGTGGATTTTTAGAGTATCTGTAACTGAATGTCTAAATGTATATCATTGTCCTATTTTTAAACATCTTCACTTACAAATGTGGGGTCATGTAACCAAAAAAGGTCATCATTTTTTTATATCTATATTTGAAATCACTGGCTTCACTGACAGTTAGGGACACTACTTGTCACTTCCCATTCTTCTGAAGCATGAAGACTTACTCTTGGCCCATGGCAAGGATAGGAGGAATAAGGAATTTTAAAAAGTCCTCCTTCCTCGCCTCCTGAGAGAAGTGTCATTAGAGCTGTTTAGTATGCAAGCACTCACCTACGCATTAACGGCAAAAAGAGCGGCAGCCCGATGGCATGTCACTGGGGGGGCTCAGGCTCAGGGTTTCAGTGAGAGACCACTGACCCTGCTGGCCTCACTCCGGTGAAGGACAGTGTTTTCCGTAAGACACAATAAAAATGAATATAAAAGCCAAGACGTAGAACATACAAGTCCAAATTACATCACAGAAATATCAATTACTCTGTCAAATTGCCATGAGACTTTCTGAGCGCAGACTCAATCTTGGAACTTATCTCATGGCAAACCACTACAAAGAAGAGCTGGTGTAGCAAGGCCACGGGCCAGGAAATTCATGGGGAAATGGCTTTGACCTCAGCGTGATGAAAGGCTTTATGAGAGGGGTCGTCCCATAGCTGTTTAACTACAGTTCATACATTCATAGGAAGGAAAACCTAGCTTTGAAAATCTATTTTTACAGATAATCAGCTCAATGAAACAAAGCATAATTTGTAGGAAAAAATACCATGTTTTTTAAGTGTCTTATAGGACTAGTAGACATTGCTCTTGCCCTGTTGTCCAAATAGGACTTAGCAATTATTCCAGAAAGCATGTCTGCAGAGGGCAGCTCCATCGGGTTCTTGATGCATTGTAACTGGCACCCAAAGCAGTGAGTGCCCTTGAGAGCAGGGGGAACTGCAGTTAGCACCAATACCTAACATTCTATTGGGATTCACTTCACAGGTATCATTCCTTGGAATGCTTTCCCAGGAAAAATATGCGGCTCTGCCCTAGAGAACATCTGCAACACAAATGAGGTAAAGCCCTCCCCTGTCAGAGGCTCACAGGTGATCATGCAGCAAAAAAAGGGTTCTCGTAGGGAGAAAGAGCAGGAGCGATGGCTAAAATGCTATTAAGGAAAGCTCTTTTTTGCAGACTTTTAAAGATTGAACTGTATGTAATCACCAATATTCAGCCATTGTTGACCTTGAAAATGGCCCTTTCACATGGTCCAGCCCATTCAGTGAGGATTTTAGCAACCAGAGAGCTTTCACTTTTGGCAATCCTGCAAATCTGAGAATGTACACAGATTCTTCTCTTTTACTTTCAAATAGTTTTTCAAAATAGAACATTTGTCACAGAACATTTGTAATTTTCATACAAAAGAGCCCTGAATTTATATACAAACCAAATTTTTATAAATCAAGTCACAGCTTATACAGAGGGTGCCAAAAAAAAATGTATACACATTTTAAGAAAGGAAAAAAACTATTAAAATTGTAATGCTCAATATATACCGATAACAAAAGATGAGAACAAGTCACGTTTGACTTCTGCAATTACAAGAGGTGCTCAAAGTGGTTCTTATCAGCGTCCAGACACTTCTGATTACAGCAAACTACTCCTTGAGCAACATTGATCAAAATGTCCACTTGTATACATTTTTTGGCACCCTCAGTATTTCCAAAGTGATTTGCTGTTATTTCTCATTCACCCTTAATTGGAACTAAATCCTAACATGCTTTGGTTTAAAATCTCTCAGCCTTAGTTTATAAATGTTTATAAAATTCTTAAATGCACTCGTGGGAGCTTGCATATTGAAGCCACTCCTAATATGTTTTTGAAAAGCGGTCAGTTGCCAAAATAATCAGCCAGGTCATACAAAACTGACCTGGCTGCTCAGTTTGTATGTCCACAACATGGACTGGCTCAAAGCAGGGGCTCCCAACGTTGGCTGTAGGTTGCAGTCATTGAGGAGTATTTTAATACACCATAGGCTGAGGCCCGGATTGAGTGGTCTGGGGTACAGTCTGGGCATCAGAAAGTTTTAAAAGCTCCCCAGGTGATTCCAGTGTGCGCCAGGGTTGCCAACTGGGCTTGAAGGGGTGCACACTTCTTCCCAGCCTTGCAGAAAACAGCTAGCTACAGAGGAGAAAGATGACGCAGCATACTGGAATGGGTTTAGGCAGGCCATTTCATTACACCTAAAATGCTTATGTTGGTGTCCTCTTCTCTCCTAGTTCTACATGTCCTATCATCTGTTCATTGTGGCTTGTGCAGGAGCTGGTGCCACTGTCATTGCCCTGGTGAGTAATGGCCCGAGGACTGGCCGGGTCTAGCTCCCCCTCCCAGCAGTCTCTATAATGACAGATTTCCCTTCCAGCAGACACTCCTGGGACTCCAGGTTGGTTAAATTTCACCTGTGTACACTTACCACATGTCTAGATTGCAAGAAGTACTAGTTGGCTGTCTTGGCACCACTGATTGATTGTAGGTAATGTAAATTGGATTCTGTGGGAAGAAGAGGGGGTACCAGCACCTGGAACAACTGTTACCTAGCACTGGAATACTGTTGCATATTTAGCCCTGATTTTCATTACTTCAGTCATGGACAAATGCTCACGGGAGGCACTACCCATTTCTTTGCCAAAAAATAAATTTTCATTTCAAAATGGAAATATGCATATATACATACATACATATGAGGTCTGACAATTAAGTTCGCGAACTCATCCTAGAAAAAGTGCTATATACCTCATTGCTGAATATCACCACGGTCACCTTCGAAGTACTCCCTTTGGGAAGCTATGCACCGACGCCAGTGCCTAGTCCACCCTACAAAACAATTTTGCAACTCTTTTTCTGGAATGGCCATCAGAGCTTTTGTCGTATTACCCTTCGTGTCCTGAATGTCATCAAAATGTCTTCCTTTCAATATTTCTTTTTATCTTCGGGTAAAGAAAGAAGTCACTGGGGGCCAGATCAGGTGAGTAGGGAGGGTGTTCCAATACAGTTATTTGTTTACTGGCTAAAAACTCCCTCACAGACAGGGCCCTGTGAGCTGGTGCATTGTCGTGATGCAAGAGCCATGAATTGTTGGTGAAAAGTTCAGGTCGTCTAACTTTTTCACGCAGCCTTTTCCGCACTTCCAAATAGTCAACTTGGTTAACTGTGTGTCCAGTTGGTACAAATTCATAATGAGTAATCCCTCTGATATCAGAAAAGTTTAGCGACCGCGTTGCAGCAAGGTCGCGAACTTCATTGTCAGACCTCGTACATGTACAGTTGACCTTGTTACGCGCAGTAGTTATGCTCTATAGAGTCTTGAACACTAAATTAAGAAATACCAAGCCATTGCTCCTTGGGGATATACTGGACTAGGTTTCTGGGAGCCTCTGGTCACAACATTTTTGGTCAAACTGATCAGTACATAACCTTGTTTTGTGTGTTTCTGTTCAAAGACATCTTATTTAGTATACATTGCTGAGTCATTGACATTGAACGGCCAGCAGTGCTATGTATGGCTCATGCCTGAACGAAGCTCATTTAGCCCACACATTTTCTCTGTCAGGTACCTCCACAGCCTCCTTGCACTTAGAAACACTAGACAGCACATCGATTAGGGAACGTTTAGCAAGCAAAATCACAAAAGTGCAGAAAATATGGCACTAAATAGATTGCAAACAGGACACTTGTTTACAGACTGAGCGCTGAAACAAGAGGACAGGGTCACCTTGGTTGACCTCAACTGGGAGACTTTGTCACCACTCAGCATATGTCCACAAATGACTGTGAAGTTACTACAAGTATTGATTTGGGGGTTACAAAGAAATTTTAGCATGTAGGCAAATTTGCAAATAGGAAATCTGCAAATAATGAGAATCAATTGTGTAACACACATATGTGTGTGCACGTGTGTGCATATAGGTATGTAATGTGGGAGGGCTTGGCTTGTGATTTCAAGAAATCTGATTGGTAGAGTAAGGGGGACATCTCAACTGCTTAGAAATGAGTCATTCCCAGGTTTTCCAGTCATTAAATCATTCCTTCCCATTACAGCCCATGAAAAGAAAGCACCTGGTAAATCATGGTGGTGACCTGTTCTCTGGGCTGCTGCCTGTTCTCTGGGCTGAACAGCAGGTGGGAGGGCATGGCTGCTGAGTAGGCAGTTTGGGGAAGATGAGGAGAAATACAGGGCTTTCAGCTTCATCTTGCTCATGCTGCTGACCCAGCGCACTATGTTGTCATTCTTTAAACACATCTAAGTGTGTTTAAGAAGCGTACTGAGGGCTAGAGCTGAGGACTGATACTGCGTATGTGAGATGAGAAAGTTTGTATGTGCTAGACTTGGAAATCTTCTGTTGTGATGATTAACTGGGAAGGAAGGAACACCTTGGCTGAGTTGGCACCCCTCCCCACCCAAGTTTAGAAGTGTCGTAGCAGCGGCCCTCACTGCCTGTGTCTTACTGTCCTGTTTTGTTCTCTTCCACCAGCTGATCTACATGATGGCTACCACATATAACTATGCGGTTTTGAAGTTTAAGAGTCGGGAAGATTGCTGCACTAAATTCTAAATTGCATAAGGCCAATAAAGGAGCTTTAGAGAGCTATATGATGTAGCGTGAATATCACTGACACCCCAGACTAAAGCAGAGTCTAGGTTTCTGCAGTTTTGTACCAGTAATTTGTAAATAGCTTTAGTCAACTCACTTCGCATGGTAGATTAATAAGATGACTTACCGTACATGAATTATAAAATTATGAGATCTGGCTATTTCCACATTTTGAAAAGGATTCAGTTATTTACTGACATTGGTGAGCACCCATTAAAAATAATTTTCTTGAACTTAAACTTTGAGCAGTGTCTCCAAATGAAATATTAAAACTTTGAAATACCTGTATTTTCCGTTATTTTTGCTGGCTTGATAACCAAGTTCAATGATGAAAATGAAAACAAGTGAAGATGAAATGGAAGAGAACCGTCTTAATCTGGATTTTGTTTTGTCAGACTCCTGGAAAATATTTTACAAATACATTTTAAACTTGATTACAATTTTTTTTTTATGATTACATGGTTCACTGCTAAATAAATGCCCCTCAAATAAGCCAGATGAAAATGTGAAGAAAAATAAAGGCTACCCATTTGTTTTCTCTGAAAAAAAGGATTTATGTGTGTGGGGTTTTTTTATATAACACAGTCCTTCCTTTCAGAGCCCACAAAATTGATAACCTTAAATTGTTTTGGTGAGTAGTAACTGATTCCTCAAAGCCAGTTCTCAAACTGCACATGAGATTTTAATGGGAAGAGAAATTGTTCCTGGATCTGAAAGTCTCAAATATGTTGTGAAGGAAATATGAACTATAAGGAACTTGAGATACAGATTTTGCAGGAAAGGTGAGGAAAATAAATGGGAAAGGAGTGTTTGCCACATCAAATGTAAAGAATGACAATAAGGAGTTTTAATTTACATTTTGTGAAATGAAATAATGGCAGTTATAAAATGGAAAATGTAGTTTCATTACTAAAAATGTGTTAACACAGAACTGCATGCTTTTGCTTATAGTTCTTAAGTTTGGTTTTGACCTTCACTTAATTTTCCCATGTTAAATATGTAGTTTTCTTTATTATTTACTCAAAATAAACATTGTTCACACTTTTAGGCCTTCGGGGGCACTGAATTTTATCCTCAGATAGGAAAGCTCTTTGCACCACACTTATTTTAAAATAACCACACAACGTGTTTCTGAATTTCTGCATTAATTTTTTAAGTTACTCTCAAAATGACAGAAAACACCCTCTTGTATTTCATTTTTGCTTTTTCTTAACAATAACTTTGGCCATTTTTTTCAAGTTCATTATGTTTGTATACTAACTTTTCTTCAGCCTTTTAATATGAAGCCTCCTAGTAGAGCATGCTTTCAGTATCTGGTGCCTCTGATTACAGAATGAGTATTAATACAGAATAACCCTCTCCCCCTTTTTACAGTAAAGACCGTCTAATCTGCCTAGCAGCTTGCTTTGCCTTCTGACATGCTCACTAGCCATCATGCTCACCCTTCTTTTCCAGATCCACTTCCTCATGATACTGTCTTCTAACTGGGCTTACTTAAAGGATGCAAGCAAAATGCAGGCTTACCAGGATATCAAAGCAAAGGAAGAACAGGAACTGCAAGATATCCAGTCTCGGTCAAAAGAACAACTCAATTCTTACACATAAATGTTTGCCAGAGTGCTTCAGCCGACGAATTTACAGCTCTGACAAATCATCAGAGAGCTGCTCTGCAGTACAGATGTGTATCCCACCAAACAAACTAACGTACAACTACAAACACTTCATTGTCTGTCGCAAACTGCTGGGATGTATTTCTAGGAAAACCTGCCAGTAGGTAAATCTTTTTCTTTAGAGCAAATATTGGAGGTTTTATGTTAGCCATTTTAAAAGGCAACACTTTGATAAAATGATTATTCATCCTTTTGAAATTTGTGGCACGTTCACATTTATTGCTCGAGCAATCCTCCCAAGACAGGCAATGAGAATATGGCATACTCCTTGATAGGGACCAGTGACGTGCCAGCATCGAGGGATGTGGCCGTAAATTCTGTATGCCATCTGTCCTCAAATAAATGTATCTAAATAAGAAATAAAATGGGATTGCTGTGAAGTTCCATTTCTGACAGCTGACATTTATTAAACTGTAGCTCATCAAAGATAATATGATTCTCACAGTTGACCAGGACAGGTTAACTTCATGATCCAATCAGAAATATTTTTTTCAATAATGCAAAAATGAGCTATGATTCTGCTACACCTACCATTGAAGAAGCTGGATTCTGACTCATTGACAAGCTTTCCGGACTCAATTTTATAATAGATCTCATTTTAATAAAATGACCCACTTGTCATCATTCTTCTTGGGAAGTAAATTCAGCCCTGCCTTAATGAGTATTTGCTTTAAATTTGTAAAACTTCCATTATAACGGGAGACCCAAATCTTCCATAGACTTTTGTTCCACAAATGTTTTTCTTAATGAACAAGTGTTACCTTATTAAAATGACCACCATTCTGAACCATTTTTATGTGGTCTGAAAAGTAAGTTTACAGTTTCATACCAACTATCTAAAACCTAATTACAAATAGACCACAGACCTCCTACTTTTATAGACTTGAATCCTTAAGTAATTTAAATTAGGGTTAGTATTTATTTCACTTTTTCTTACCTAAATCTTCGTTTCCTGGAATAATGACGTTCGATGTTCAGAAAAAAAAAAAAAAAAAAACAAGAAAAAAAAAACAAAAAAACAACAACAAAAAAAACCCTGCTTGAGTTTAAGCCATTTTCAAAAGAAACTTGCCTTCTAAAATCATTGTGTTCCAGAACATTAAGTAACTGTAGGTACTGGGTATTAGTGATGATAAACTTTGTGTTGTTCTTTATGAAATGATACATATAACTGTTGGTGCATCAGTGCTTTTTAAAAGAGGCTGCATAATATATAGGGTTAACTATGTATATTCATGTTGAGAATGAACTTGTGGTTGGGCTGTTTCCTGGATTTTAAAACATACATGTGCAGAAATGTATTAAAGTGAAAGGAAGCATACCTTCATGAAGATGCTATTAAAATCGAACATATAATATTTCATTTGGATTCTTTCTGTTGTTAATTTCTAAAAAATGCCTATTTGGATCTTGTTTATTTTCTTTTTAATTGGGAGAAGCTCTCTTCTGTGTAGAACAGTTGTTCCAGAATAGCTTGGTGATTTGTTCTCCTGTTGCATGACAGACTTAAATGTTTTTTCCAGCAGTGGAGGTGCTGTTCAAGTCCAGTGTTCTAGAAGCAGTGTCTAAAAGCCTAATTTTACTTTTCTAATTCTGGTAGCTATTACCAAGAATGTTTGAAAGTTTTGTTTAAGTAGTCTAATATTTTTTATGTAAAGAGCATTAAATTTTGCTATGTATAAATTTTTGTAACCTAACAGTGAATCAATATTTTCTATCAGTGCCAAGGGCTTCCTGTAGTTCTATTCCAGTGTTACAATAAATATTTGTAGATAATAGTCAATACTTGTGTATGCTTATTTTAAAGATCTACTTAGGTGGAAATAGTTGTGGATGTACTAAGAGAAATGAAATAAAATTATAGCTTCATTCACTTGCCTTTTTACCATACATAAATACTGTCTTTCTCTGTATTCAGTATTGGTGTCCTTTTTAAATAGTATGCATAATCAAGATTTCACATTTGTGTGGAAATCTAGTTTGTAAGAGTGCTACATGTTTCATTTCTGACAAATCTCATTTAAGTGAGAGGAATATGAGAAAACAGCGTCACCCACTGGACTATATTTTACATGGAGTGCCACTAACACTATAGTTTTCTGGAATAGTGCCGGTTTTCTGACTAGCTTCAACAAATGAAAGCACTATACCTATGGGATTAACACAAAACTTAAGTTTGGGGAAAGTATAAATAGTGAGGAACCGTCATAAGGGTCCATGTACCATTGGCTATTTTACAAACCCAAGGTACAGAAGTCAACTGAAAGAACAAATATTCAGGATATTAAAAAGAAAAGAAAAAAGCTCTACCTCTAACAGTTATTTTCTAAAGCAGCAGCTAAATTTGCTCCTTAGGATTTCATTTTATAATCTGGTTAAACTACTTCTCTGTCAGCATGATTACACATTTGGGTTTTCTCCATCTGACCTTTCTTAGTAAGGACCAGCTTTTGTCACTGTTGCCCCATGGCATTTCTAAAGAGACTCTGCCCAGATCATCACCTTTCATTCACATTCAGCAGGCAAACAAGTCAGAAGCCCAGTTAGTGTGCTGTTTGTCACAATACTTATTACCTTGTTTATGTAGCATTCGTGCAATTATTTAAGTTACATGAATCACCTGAATAAACTATGTGTAAACCATGCCTAGATAAGATCACATGCAGCCTCTTAATTATCAACAGTAATCCTGCCACAAATATAAAAACCTGTACAGGGTGGAGCAGAGATTTTTCCATTTCTCTAGTTATACCTTGTGAAACTTAATGTTTCAGAGAGGAAAAAGAAAGTCAGAATTTTAGAGGAGGAACCTACTCATTGAAAAACCAACAAGCAAACTATTTAAGTCCATTAAAAAATGAGGATCAAAGATTCCACAATAAAAGTTTTGAAAAAAAATCCTTTTAGTGCTTTTTAATGCTATGCTAGCCATAATAAGATTTCAAAGTGGCAAGCCACTTTGTCACTAGTACCTTTTCCTAAGTGATGGCATCTTTTGCTAGCTGGTGCAAGGCTAATTTGTTCTCGGATGTTTGTGAAAAATTACAGATTTCACTTAAGGTAACTTTTTCAAAATGAATATTAGAATGAACAAAACTATGCAAAGTTTTGAGGAAACCAAAATACAAATGTAGGTTGTCAGGTTTGGCAAAGAACAAACCTTTTTCTAAACTGCTCCCCAAGCTTCCTTGCTGGTTTGCTATTTAAACATTGTACCTACCAGAAGAAGATCAAAACACTCACTCAGGGGCCCGGTCTTGTGGAGGCAAGAGCGTGGGAGAGTCTTGCATCTCACAGTCTACTCGTAGGCATTGTAGGTGATGCGCCATCTGAAATGCTATATAAGAAATGACTTACTTTTCTTTAAATGGACTCTGCCCTGACACGGAGTATTTAGAATACTTAGAATTTAAGTTGACCGAACAAAAGAGCTATCAAACCCCACACTAGAGAACCAAGTTAACAATGAGTTATTTTGACAAAGCCTGTGAAAAACACAAGGTGGAGGAAACACCTGAGTAATATTAGAAAGCATTAAGTTATCTGAGGGTTCTGAACCCTCTCGCCCATCGACACACCGAATGTACCACTACACATGGAACAATTTTTTCCTGAAAGAAATCCAGAAACTAGCTGAGCTACTCTTACATGTGAATCAAACAAGAAAATACATCACAACAGGACAGGCTGAGACATCATACAATAAACCCCACCCCCAACACACCACCACACAATCAGGAGGGGACTGCCAACAACAAGGTTCTTCCTGAAGAGCAAAGGGTTTGGACTCCAGGTCTAGTTCCCCAGCTTTTAAGACTCCCACCTGAGGGATGGGCCTCCAAAACACATAGCTCTTAAGGTCCACAGGGCTTGTGTCCATGAGACCCGTAGCAAACAGTTCTTAACAGGCTCTAGCCAACTCACCAACTCCTGGTCGTTCCCTGAAAAGGGCCCATTTGCATACACTGAAAGCTGCCGCCTGAGAGCCAGGCTTCTAATTTAGCACACATCTGGGGGCTGACTGCCATCCACCACAGAGACTAGGGAAGCCAATGGATGCCTCCACCAGCTCCAAATCACCAGTATCTCCCAGGAAGGGGCTTATACACGCATTAGTCAGCCAGTGGGGCTTACAGTCACAAGGGCTGTAGAAAACAAAGCGGTTCTTAACAGGCACAGAATACCCCTCCCACCACGGCTATATACCCAGGCCAAGTGCAGAGCGAGTAGGCAAAAACACCCGTCTCCCCATGTATCCCAGGAAGGGGCGTAACTACACTAGTCTCCACTTCTGTGTGGGTGGTACACTCCAAGACCCTCAGTGGATGCCAGAAACCGTAGATAGTACTGAACCCTATACTGTTTTTTCTATACATACATACCTATGATGAAGTTTATAAATGAGGCACAGTAAGAGATTACCAACAGTAATAATAAAATAGAACAATTATAAAAATATACTGGAATGAAAGTTATATAAATGGCTTCAGGGCCATTAAGTAAAATAAGTGTTACTTGAATACAAGCACTGATACCATCACAGCCGATCTGATAACTGAGATGGTTACTAAGTGACTAACCAGCAGGTAGTGCGTATCGCATGGATACACTGGACAAAAGGATGATTCATCTCCTGGGCGGGGTGGCGTGAGACTTTTATCACGACACTCAAAACAGTGTGCAATTTAAAACTAATTAATTGTTTATTTCTGGAATTTCCCATTCAGTATTTTCAGGCCATGGTTGACGATGGGTAACACTCTCAGAAACATTGGATAAAGGGGGACTACTGTTCATACTTTCCCAGTTGTTGTCTGAGAGGCCAGCTTCCAATCAAACTACATCTAGGTGCGGACTGACCCTCCCCATTGAGACACTGGCCAGTCTTGACAAATCTTCAACTATGGGGCAGCACCAAGAACAAAGAAGGAAGCTTGGACAATCACAAAGGTTTGAAAGGCAACAACCAAGAGCTTGGGCTGAGCTGACAGGTTCATCTCCTACACGATATCACTCTATTAAGACTGTGAGAGAGAAAAAAAGACTGTGAGAGGTGGTTGTTTTAGCTAACACCCAGAACCCAAAGCAGAGAGTCAAAACAAAGAAACAATGGCATATGTTCCAAATAAGATAAAACTCCAGAAATACATGGAAATAAGTGACTTATCTGAGAGTTCAAAATAATGGTCATACAGATGTTCACCGAGGTCAGGAGAACAATGCATGAAAATAGTTTAACAAAGAGAAAAGATTAAAAAGCATAAAACAGAAATCACAAAGCTGAAGAATAACTGAACTGAAAAATTCTATTGAGGGGGGTTCAACAAAAGACTAGATTAAGGGGAAGAAAAGATAAGCAAAGTTGAACAGTCCAGTGGAATTCATCCAGTCAGAGGAGAAAATGAAAAAAAGAATGAAAAAGAGTGATGATAACTTAAGGGACTTATGGGACACCAATTGGTTCACTTGATGGTGCCCCATAAGTCCCTTATCGTCACTCTTTTTCATTTTTTTCATATGTATATTATAGAGGTCCATGAAGGAGAAAGAGGCAGAAAGTTCATACAAAGAAATAATTGCTGAAAATTTTCATAATATGGGGAAAGAAACAGACATCCAGATCCAGGAAGCCCAGCGAGTTCCCAAAAAGATGCATCCAAAGTATAGTGTTGGCATAAAAGCAGACACACAGATCAAGAGAACAAAATAGAGAGCCCAGAAATAAACCCATGCATATATGGTCAATTTATGACAAAGAAGCCAAGAATATACAATAGGAAAAGGACAGTCTCTTCAATAAATTGTGTTGGGAAAATTGGATAGGCACGTGTAAAATGTTAAATAGACCCTGATCCTACACCATACATAAAAATCAACTCCAAATGGATTAAAGACTTAAACATAAGACCTGAAACAATAAAAGTCCTGTAGGAGGGGCCGGCCCTGCGGCTCAGGCGGTTAGAGCTCCATGCTCCTAACTCCGAAGGCTGCAGGTTCGATTCCCACATGGGCCAGTGGGCTGTCACCCACAAGATTGCCAGTTCAATTCCTCGAGTCCCCTAAGGGATGGTGGGCTGCGCCCCCTGCAACTAACAACGGCAACTGGACCTGGAGCTGAGCTGCACCCTCCACAACTAAGATTACGCCCTCCAACTTGACTTGGAAAAACATCCTGGAAGTACACGCTGTTCCCCAATAAAGTCCTGTTCCCTTTCCCCAATAAAAAATAAAAAAATAAAAAGTCCTGTAGGAAAAATTAGGCAGTAATCTCCTTGACATTGGTCTTGGTAATGTCTTGAATTTTACACCAAAAGCAAATGTAACAAAAACAAAAACCAGTGGGACTACAATCAAACTTTTTAAAAAGTTTCTACACAGCAAAGAAAACCATCAACAAAATGAAAAAGCAACCTATGGAATGGGAGAAACTATTTGCAAACCATATATCTGATAAAGGGTTAATATCCACAACATATAAAGAACTCATACGGCTCAACAGCAAAAAACAAACAAACAAACAAACAATCAGGGCCGGCCAGGTGGCTCAGGCAGTCGGAGCTCCGTGCTCCTAACGCTGAAGTTTGCCAGTTCGATTCCCACACCGGCCAGTGCCAGATGGTTCAGCTGGTTGGAGCACGGGCTCTCGACCATAGGGTTGCTAGTTCGACTCCTAGACTCCCGCAAGGGATGGTGGGCGCTGCCCCCTGCAACTAAAATTGAACACGGCACCTTGAGCTGAGCTGCCACTGAGCTCCCGGATGGCTCAGTTGGTTGGAGCGCATCCTCTCAACCACAAGGTTGCCGGTTTGACTCCCGCAGGGTATGGTGGGCTGTGCGCCCTGCAAGTAGCAACGGCAACGGCACCTGGACCTGGAGCTGAGCTGCGCCCTCCATGGCTAAGATTGAAAGGACAACTTGACTTGGAAAAAGTCCTGGAAGGACACACTGTTCCCCAATAAAGTCCTGTTCATCCCCCCAAACAACAACAACAAAAAATAATCCACTAAAGAATGGGCAGAACTGAACAGACATTTTTCTAAGACAATATACAAATGGCCAACAGGTACATGAAAAAGGTGTTCAACATCACTAATCAGGGAAATGCAAATCAAAACCACAATGAGGTATCACCTCACACCTGTCAGAATGTTTATCATCAAAAAGATGAGAGACATCAAGTGTTGGCGAGGATGTGGAGAAAAGGAAACCCTTGTGCACAGTTGGTGAGAATATAAATGATGCAGCCACTATGGAAAACAGTATGGAGGTTCCTCAAAAAATTAAAAATAGAACTACCATATGATCCAGCAATTTCACTTCTGGGTATTTATCCAAAGGAAATGAAATCAGGATTTCAAAGATATCTGCACCCCATGTTTACTGCAGCATTAGTCACAATAGCCAACATACAGAAACAACCTAAGTGTCTATCAAAGGATGAGTGGATAAAGGTGTTACACGCAGGCACAGGAATACCATTCGGCCATGAGAAAAAAGGTAATCCTGCCATTTGCAACAACATAGCTGGACCTTGACATTATGACTAGGCGAGCTAAGTTAAAGACAAATACTGTATGATCTCACTTATATGTAGAACCTTAAAATAACTCACAGAAACAAGAGACTAAACTGGGGGTTCCCAGAGGCTGGGTAGTGGGAGAGAGACGTGGTCAAAGAGCACAAACTTCCAGTCAAGACATGAGTAAGTCTGGGAGATCTAACATGTGGCAGAGTGATTATAGTTATGATACTGGATTGTACGCTTGAAAGGTGCTAAATCGTAAATGTTCTCACCACGAATGTGACGTGATGCAGGTGTTAGCGAATGCTCCAGTGGTAATCGTTTTGCAGTATGTCTCAAATCGACACCTTAAACTCACACAATGTTGTGTCAATTACATCTCAATAAATCTGGAAGAAAAGCTATCTGAGGTGCTGTTGAAAGAGAAGATGCCAGATTCTTGGCACTCTGACTCCGTTTGATATGCTGTGACAATGAAAAGTTCCTTGGAAGCCCAAGGAAGAATAAACACTAAAAATCCACCCACTTTGTTACAGAACTCAATCCAGACAAGTATCACTGGCAAAAGCAATTCAATCCAGTTTGTATTTGTAGAGGAAAATGATGTGCTCCAGGATTTTACTGGACAGACCAGACGAATCCTTCCTGTGCTAGGAGCTGGGTGACCATCGGTTAGCACTGAATGTCTCATGTCCCAGGAAACCCCAGTCCGGGCAATCATACGGTTGTTCACCATCAGAGCAGTTGTGTGTGTGCTTTTGGTGACTGTACTGGCAGTGTCATTAAAGAACTTTCCCCGAGATGTTGGACTGAGCTGCAGGGGTACGAAGATGGAGAAAGGGGAGCCAGAACAAACGGGTCTCCTCTTACCTTTGTGGAAGTTATGCTGGTGCTGCATTTGAGTGCAGTTACCTTGATCTGGTTGATGTGTAGTTTCTAAAAGTCATTCTGGAGAGGGCCATCCAATGGGTGTCCCATTATAAGTCTGGGGATGTCTTCTACCGGAGCGGCTCCAGAATAGGCCAGGTTAGAGGCAGTACTAGTCTCGACACCGGTGTATGCACCCTGGCTCCAGAACGTGACAATCACAAGACCTTGGTCACGTCACTAACCTCTCTGTGCCCTGCGTTTCCTAATCTGTAAAATGTAGTCATAGTACCTACACTTCCTATGGCTGGTATGAGCAATAAGTGATAATAACACAGGTACAGGTTTAAAAGTGTACCTGGCACAAAGTAAGTGCTCAGTAAATGTTACCTTCTCTTCTTACCACCATCTAAGGGTTTGTGTTCATGCTCAAGAAAAAAAAATGTCAAAAGTAACGACCAGTGGTGACACTGTACTACTTCTAAAGCCTAGAATGGAAAAACCTAGGTCTTTACTTTCAGGGACAAATCAGAAGAATAGCGTTGGAGAAGATGGCCTCCTGTTTGAAAGGTGGCGGTCTACCTCTGGAGAGGAAGGAATGCAGATGAAACTTCCAAAATGCAGGTCTGGAATTTGACCAGTAAGTTTTCAAAGAAATATAACTTAATATAAAAATGGGAAAAAATATAGTAGTTCATTCTAGTGCAATGAAAGGCTTAAGAATGAGTAGTTCTGAAGAGGTATCACTGGACTAGATTGTTTTTGGTTTATATGCTAGAGTATCAAATAAAATTATGAAAAAAAATCACACTGGATTAAATATACAATTTTTATTGAGAATTTTGTCTTATTACAGAGAACTCATAGGCCTTTAGTTATATGAGTAAGAAGCTGCAAAGCACACATGGTTACCAAAAGTCATCTGCTTCTTCCGGAGAAAAGCCCGTGCAACTAAAAGAAAGACAAAAATTTTAAAACTTTGCTAAATTCTTGTGAAGTTTATTCAGAGACCTTTATAATATTCTCATTCCTTCCCCTTGGGGCTTCTGCCCTCACTTACAATTTGAATCTGTAGCAATTTCACAACTTAAAAACTGCAATAGATTTTTTTAAGTCATTCGTTTTGACTGATTCAATCATTTCTTACAGGCAAACTCCGATATCTGAACATTTCCCTTGGCCAACAAAGCCAACAATATAAAAATGGTTTGCCAAGAACACAATGTTGGGGAAACCATACCTTTCGTCTTTGTCACTAGATGGCAGTGTGTCCACTTGTGAACCTTCTCTGACAACGTTTTTTGAGCTCTGATACAAAGAGCGGGGAAGAGAATAATTGGGAAATATACATGTAACTTAAGAGTCCAAAAAAGAGGTGACTTTCAGGCATAAAATTCAGCAAGCACATCAAACTATCCAGTACGCATTCTCAATACCCCTAGTACTTCAGGCTTATATAGAAGAGTATCGATGTCTCAGACAGTACCATGCATTCATTATTCATTGATAGGGCTTTCCTTATATTCTTTCTTGTTCTAAAAATAATAAGAGGCATCTCAACTTTTATAAACTTTGACAAATCAAAATCTGGTCAATCTTTCAGCCAAGCAAAAGTGATGACATTTTGTCAAGAGAGTAATACACTTAAAAGAGTCGAGGCTCCATTTGAACTTTGGATTTTGTCTGCTTTTACTTTTTTGTCTCCAATGGAGAAGGCAGACTCCTGTCACAATGTTTTCTAATAAACCACAGAAGCCCTTGTTCCTCCCCCACCCCGACAACCTGTCCAAAGCATCACCTCACCTTATCTGCCATGTCCTGGTCCTCCTGGATGATTTTCATGTATTTCTCTAAAGGATTTTCAGCACAAACAGATTTGTCTTTCATTTCTTGAATACTTATTTCTAATTCTTTCTCCATTTCAATCTTCAATGACTCTTCAATAATCTGCTGTCAAATAGATGGGAACCAAAACAGAAAATACACAAAAACATTTTAAAAACGTGTAGCACTGTAATTCTGATCCTTTAAGTAAAATCTGCATGCCAGAAAACTATCTCATTTTCTTTTTCATTGATGTCATTGCTACCATCATAGTGGGGGACAAGCATGTCCTGTCAATGAAGGAACGGATTAATTTGCCTAAAGTGTCCTGTGCTTTAGACCAAACTACCTGGGAGTTCAAGGAACAGCCACATGGAAGATTATTTTATGTAAGATTCAGGAGGCGTGTGGAGTGGCCGGAGTCTGTCTGGGACCAGAATCAGGACACAGAAGGCCAAAGAGAATCGGGAAGGAGGGCAGGGGAGTCTGTGGAAGACATGACGGACTGGCAGTCACCTCCCCTCGGTTCCGCTAGGCCTAGTACCAGCTAGCTGACCTGTAAAGCCCATTTACAAAGCATGGTCTACCTCCATTACAGGCGTGTGTTCAGGGCCAGATGAGAAGGCGTCAACGGGCTGGCAAACGCTTCCCTTTGCAACGAACTCCTAAGGTACATGTGCGCAGCCCTTTGTGGTACTGAGGCAAAGCAGAGGCCCGGATGCCTGCGGCAGGCTTTTTAAGTTACCTACCACTGCTATGACTCCGGGACACACTGAGGACTCACGGCCCTGACAGCAAGGTACTTTCTGAAGGTACACCATGGAGAAACCAGCATGGAGAATTCAGCTCTCCTTAGTATTATTACCCTTTCTTGATCCAGTTCTTCTAGCTCTCGTTCCCTTTCTAACGCTTCTTGTTCACTCTGCCTACTTTCTTCTTTCTGCCTTTGTTCTTTCACTTGCTGCTCCCATATGCTTTCTTCTTCTCTCTGTTCAATTTGTTTCTGATCTACACCTAAAGGATAAGGAAATAAAGAGTGAGTAACTTCCCACATCAGTCTTTTAAACAGGAGCCCCTGCCGAGACTCGGGGAGACTGCTTGATTCTCAGAGGACTCTGACCTGCTGGTCCATCTTCCTGATCTTGCAGCCCCCGGCCCCACTCCTAGCACCGCATCCACCCTTTCCGTTACTGAGATGAATACAAGTCACGCTTACCATGAACGACTTCAAGTGCCTCCCCTCCCATCATATTTTCTCATCCTCTTCACCCTCCCCCTCCCTCCTTCATCCTTCCCAAGGCAAGCCCTGCATCCCTGCCCTGACTTAACCATTAGCCCCTTTTTATCCACAAGGCAGTTTTATAACTTTTCCTCTGACTCCCACAAAGGGGCCTGAGCCTCTCCTGCCCAGAACAGTACAAAACCAGCACACACAGGCCCCCAGCCATCTTGCTGTTATTCCCCACTTCCTCCAGGCTGATCCTTTCCTCGGGTTTTAGCTATCGCCTATGTCCCCATCATTCCACCTCTTTTTCTTGAGTCTGATCTCTCCCCCAGCCTCACATCCATGTTTCTGACAGGTTCCCTGCTATCAACACATGGAAATCTCACAGCACCAGCTTCATACCTAAAATTATTATTCCTGTCCCTTTAATCATGCTCTTTCTACACCATGTTCACTCAGCCACCAGGGTTAACAGTTGTTAGTTACAAAGAATCTGAAAATATGACTAAGCCCTCTCCCTTAACTATTGGAAATACACTTTCAGATTTGGCAATGAAGGTTGCAAAAGATAGGAAAAGAAATAATAGTAAAATATTACAATCAGATTAAAGATGTATAACGGTTATTAACGATTATTTCAATTTCCCACTATGATTTCCCAAGATGGCATGCCTCTTATGGAATGGTTTTTGCAGAAGTATCTTAAGCAAAAAAGCTAACTGCTCTGTCAGACTTTGGACAAGTAAAGAAAAAAATTTAAAAGCAATTCAAAAGCAATTCGCCCAGGAAGACTTAAATTAGAAGCCTTTCCTTCAATTTTCTCCTCAGCACTACAAGTTCAAATTGAGTTACTTCAGAAATGTCATTAATAATGATAACACTCCAACCCCAAGACTTTGAATAATTCATGCTTACAAAAAGTCCTTCAACAATATGTGAAGTAAGTTATAGGGCACAGACTGGCGTTCAGTATGCAGTCACGCTACCTGTTAGTTAAAACAAAGGAAAACTTACTTGGGTAGTGATAGGAGACAGGCCTGGCGGGAGCGGTTGCGGCAGCGTCCAAATGGGGCATGTCGCCAGCAGGACGGACACCCTCTGCTTCAAACTGCTTTGACACGTCCCCTGCAACTACACAAGGTGCAAACCAGTGTCCCATGAGTCCCTCCTAACAACAGCGAGAGAAGGGAGTACAGCGCAGTGTGGGGTAGCTCATTGCGAGCACTCAAGTTTGGGCCACAGCCACCAGCCAGTCTGTCCTTACAGAATTCTAAGTAAGACATTCTTGGCGTAACCGCCTGATGTTATTCAATGAATACTTTGAGAAGTATTCACTTCTCAAAGTGTCCTTACACTTTAAAGAATTACATTTGTTTACAAAATTAGATTTGTAACTCAACAGGAAGTGACAAAGAAGAATTCACCTGGCTTGCTGATAATCATTTGAATTCTATTCACATATCAAGGAAGTTGTTAAGAAAGTGGTTAAAATTACAAAGAATTTGCAAATCTGATAAAGCTCTCTCATTTAACTGTTCAAAATATACTTTCAGACTTGGCGATGAAGCTTACAAGGTTAAACGATAGGTTATATACAAACATAAAGACTTCCCCAGCTGGGAAGAACCTCAGAGATGGTGGACTCTACACCACAATTTTACACTTAAACAGGAAGCTCCCAGGTGGAGCAAGCTAAGGCAGGGCCAGACAATGAAGCTAATACACTTTCACTTCCATTCTTTCACTAAGATTGGGTTTTCTAAGTCTGTGGCAGTGGACGGAATCTGTACAAATTAAAGAAAAATAACTCAGCATCTTCATATCCCATAAAAAAGAACAAAAAAAAAAACAAACTAAAAAAATCACTTATTTTAAATCAGGGCAATCCCAAACTTGGTAAATTAAGGGTTCACTTGTGGGATTAGCTCTCCAACTTTGAAATTATTGGTTCTCCTGAAGTTTTTTACAAATGGAACTCAAAACGCACCCCTGGAAATCTTTGTGATATAAATACGATCAACATATCTATATTTATGGTTTTATCACAAAATGCAAATGTCCTAATTTGTAACTGCTTTGCTTTTCAGAGCAATGGATATGTTTCACCAAAACTAAGCTTTCTACATTTTCAACTTATAAAAACTGGTACTTATATTTGAACTTACATTGAAAAGATGATTCAGATTCCTCATTACCCTTAAAAGGTAGCTTGTCTGGATTTGAAGATTCAGTTTTGTCTTGAAGTTCAGTTTGTCTTTGATACAGACTGGATTGGAAGAATAAAATCCATGAACATGAAGCTTTAATAATGTAAAACCCAAGAGCATAGGATGATGAAAAGCCTTTTGTGACTCGAGAAAATGCTTTAGAAAATTAATTGTTCCCACTGAGAATGAGAGCTACCTGCACCAGGCATCATTCTAAGCAATGAACACACGTTAGCTCAGGCAGCCCTCACAACCAGCTCAAGCTGTGAGGTAGGCACTGCCGTCGTTAGCAAAGAATAATGTTGCACTGAGATGGTGTTCCCAGGAGTTTATTTGGTCAAGAACCACAAGACCTATTGAAGAAAACAAATTCTCCACATCATTGGTAGGAGCCAGCTGAAGATGCAATACCATAAGCCCATATGCATGGAAGTGCCCCAACTCAGCATGTGGTCTCGTCTCTCCTCTTGGCTTTACCACAAGAGTGATATTTAAAAAACAAATTTACATGCTTTAGGACCATGACAGGCACACGTAGCAGTTTTCAACTCTGTACAGTAGACCTGAATTAATACGCAGATGCCCAGGCTGGAGCCCAGAACTAAGGAGCAGAATCTCCCGCTGTGGGACCAGGGACCAGGCACAGGCAGGGGCCCATATGTGACTCACATCCCAGGCCGGGCAACCCGCTGCCCAGCTTCTAAACACATCTACTCCATCCTGCTTCCATACCCTAGGACTCCCACCACTTTAAAATTCAAATCATTTCAATAGACAAATAGACAAATAGTCCTAGCAGCCATACCCTAGGACTCCCACCACTTTAAAATTCATTTCAATAGACAAATTAGAATTTTGTTTGTTTATACTTAAACACCAAAATATCCTTTAAAATGAATTTTAGTGATGTGTGAAACTGTTTCAAGTTTAAAAATCAACTGAATTTATGTGCTTTTGCAGATTTTTGTACATTAGTTTTTTTATCTTTATAAACCGAGTGTATTCGGTTTATATGGAACTATAAAGATGTTTATCGATACCATAGCACATATTCCATATAGCAAGTTTATCAAACAAGTAGAAATGACCTATTTGCCTAAAGGAATTTTTCCCTGGTAAATCAGATGATTCTCAAAGGTCACACATCATCTAATAATCTGATCACAAATTCTATATTGTCACATGGTCTTTAGTATCAGCTAAAAAATCCAAACAAGTCAAGGCCGAGCCCCTATGTAGTTAACCAGAGTAGGCTGAAGCCACCAGAACACAGTACTTACCCTGCCATCTGCTCCAAAGACCTGGGCGGCGAATGGATGGAAAGGCTGTGCCGAGACTCAGCAGGTGAAAGCTGGGGCGTTCTGTCAGGACTAGGGCTGGGGACAACAGCAGTGGATCGGCCCAGGCCTAAGGGGCAGAAGAAACCAGGGCAAGAATATTACAAATTACACAGAGAAAAAAGCAATGTGGTTTCTAGAGTTCTATTAGTTTGAAAATAAACTATTATCCTTGTAAACACCTGAGGATGATGCATAAATGATCCACAGAATTAACGATTTAAGCATCTACATGAAACTGCAGTGATAACAATAAAATGCAGAAAACTAATCAGTGGTAAAGGAACAGCCACTGTCACTCTCTGACCACCCGTGTGTGCCAAGCCCAGTGCTGGAACTTGCCACTCTGTCCCACTGCCTCCCACATCGACCCTGTGTCCTGAGGTTGACGCTGCTGCCAGCAGGCAGGCAGAGGTGCAGAGGACACACGTGCCGGGCTAGGGCTTTCCCAGACCCAGCTACGCATGCGCTTCCCACTCCTTCCTGCTGTCGAGGGCAGCACTACTCAGACAAGAGGGCTACTGAGGACCAGATCCATCCAAGTCCAGAGCATCCTACAACCCTTTCTGCAGAAGCTCACCTTCCAGATGCATTTTGCCATCAAGGCTTTGTTTAGCTTTGGCAAGGGGAGTGGAGGAGAGGCGTCTGCAAGTGCCTCTGCAGGGCTGTGAGGCCGCGCTGCCCGTCAGTGCTTCTGTCACGTCGTCCGCGCGACGCTGCTTGGACAAGGCGCCGTCCTCTGCCAAAATACTCCTTTCGGGGGAACTTGAACTGACACTCTTGAGAGTTTCCAGCAAGTGCAGGGGTGACCGGCTCTTGGCTGCTAATGGGCTTTTAGCGGCTGGGTACTGACTCATTCTTTGATGGTAATCTTGGAAAGCTTTTTCCAAGCGTTCGGCCTCTTGCTCCAGCTCCTTCATTCGTGCCTTGGTACTGGCTACAAACTCAAGGTCTGAATCGGGTGAGCTACTGTCCATGCTTGCAGCTGGATAACGGACAACCACTGGTGTAATTGTGCCTGCCATCAGCTTTTCCTGTTCGAGAGGATTTTCCAAGAAATCCCCACTTCTGTCACCGTTGGGAGGCACCATGAAACCGCTGACAGAACCATGCACCAGAGACTGCTTTGCATTGCGGTACACCTCGTTCTCCAGGGCTGCAGGTGACAAAGAGATAGTGTGAGAACCGAGGGGGGGGGGGGATAAAAGGCAGTGAATAGAACGAGATATACTTGAGAGTATTATTTCTTTTGAAAAAAGAAACAAGATAGTAAGAAAGACAAACTTGCGTATTAAACAGTTTCTGAAGCCACAGTGATGCGAATACTTATTAACATTTATTTAGGGCGCCTATGTAGCTGCTACAGATCATAGGTCTTCTTTCTTAACCATGATACTACTTCACAATCCATTATACACAATCTTGAAATCCAAAAAGCTCTGAGAACTGAAAATTTATTCATAATTTATTTGGTCACAAAGCCTAACCAGACCTGAACTCATCTGGTTGATAAATTGACCTGAACTGATACAAACCCACGTATAATCTTTATTCTTCTACCCAACATGGATATTCATACATTTGTGAGTTAATCTACATGTTTCCTTATAGGAAGCTGCCCCGGAACTCCCAGGGCTATGGCGAAATCGAGTGCAGGGCCGGGTTTCAGATAAGGGAATGAGGTCCTGCAGTCACAACAAGGCTGAGGGCCGACAACTCCCACTGCTCCCATATTACAGACGGGGGACTGGAGCTGGGTCACAGTTGGCAGGGCGTAGAGACGCTGGGATTTCCTAACGCAAAAGCAGGCCATGCAAAGCCAGTCTGTATGGCCGCTGTTCTCCTGCAATGCCTCCAGGGCACACGCTTGCAGTGGGCAATGCATGCGTTCAAAACAGTTCCATCTTCACGAAGCTATTTTTCGTGATACAAGATTGCTATGATTTTAGCTGTGGGCACTTTGGCAAACAGAACTGTTGAGAGCAAATGAGGAACAGGAAAGAGTAGAAATGAGTAAAGAGATAAAAAAACCAGTGCAGAAGGGAACAAGGACTGATGAGGGAAGAGTGCAAATGGGAACTGAGGAAGGCTCAGAACCAGGAAGTGTGAGAAACCAGACCAACTGGAAAAACACAGAAATTTCCTTTAGGCTTGAAAGCAGTGAAAGAAGGTATCTAAGCTTCAGTACACTTCTTATGAAGAAGGAAGGGGCAGGTATCATGCATGCACAGTGAAGACATGCAATAGAATGATCGCAGGAACCATTCCGAGTGTAGGACCCATCTCATTTCATCTTCATTCACCATGGCAGGTACTCTTATCCCCATTACAAACGAGGAAACTGTGGTCCAAGGAAGTTAAATGTGCCCAAGGTCAAACAACTAACTTCAAAATTGGTGTCTGAAGACAAAATCAGTTTTCTGATTCCAGCGGCGATGCTCTTTTACTAGGCCACCCTGCGTCTCCCATATGCATATTTACTCATGTGTCAAGGACAATGTGTAACCACTGAAGAGTCGATTGGTCTTACTATCAGGATAACAAATATAAAAGAAAAACCTAGTTCCAGGATGAATTTGGGCACTTCTGTGTCACCACCACATCTTTCCTATTTGGGCTACAAGGCTCTCCCAAGCCATGGAGCACCTGTGATAGCAAGTCACTTTAGCTGATAACCCAGTGGATGTTCCGGAAATGGATAGGGAGTTTTACTTCTAAGATGACACATATCTCTATGGCTTTTGCCCTACTGTGAGAACTACTAAAAACTCAATGAGTAACAATCATTACATTTCCACCAACATCAGAAGCTTTACACACACACACTTATAGGTTAAAAAGGTCTCTGACCTGTCTGAGTTTGTTTCAGTTGCAATTGTAAATCGGCCACCTGCATAGTTAACCTCTTTACAGAGGCATCGTAATCTAATATCTGGGCCTTCAGCAGTGCAGAATGCTCAATCTGAAAAGATTTGGAGAAGGAAAAGAAATCAACGTAAAAGAATCGCAGTTCAATTCAAAAGGAACAGTTCTCTTTTTGGTCTTATTCTCTTTGTTTTGCCAATTCTAAGCAGCTTTACACTTGTAATGCACAGGTCCCTAGAAAAGAACAACAGAACACACAAAAAGTTTCCCACCTCTTTCTTCACTATCTCAAAGAACAGCTACTCCAGGGCATGAGGCAGACATCAGAATGAATGTTAATATTTCTAAGCTGAGGGTGAGAATGAAGAGATACTTAAACAGTGGGCACCATCAGGATTTGGATAATTTTGTGTTTAGGTGTGTTTGCTTTCCTCCGGATTTTATTACTTATTATGAAAATAGTCACACAATCACTCGAGAATTTTCTCAGATGAGAAAGGATACCCTCAGCATATTGGGGAGTAATTTTTGATGTTAAAATCAATCTAATTTACGCTGGTGTGACATATGCCTAGTTTACCTGTCTCCTGGCCCAACAGCGGGCCGAGCAAGGAGCCGTACTCACTTCCTTTTGCAGCTGTTTGTACAGGGCTTGCTTGTGGGCTTCAAACTCCTTATGCTCAAACGCAATCACATTTTCTGCTTTCTTTAATTCTTTCTGAAAAATCACCAGCTCAGGAGATGGCTGAGCTATGCCTAAAAAGGTAAAAACCTGGTCATTACCAACCTGAAGTTCTCTTATTTCACATAACAAAAGCAGCTCAAGAGATTTTAAACTGTTCTCCCTTTTCTTTGTATGCATGTGATTACTATTACACAAATTGTGTTAAATGGACTAAAAGCAACCCTGACTCACAAATTTCAGAACAAAAGAATTTAAGGCATGTAAACACAAACTTTACTACTCTACATAGTAGTACGTGGAGTACCAAGTAAAAGAATTCTTTCCTATCCTCCACTTAACTTGAAAGCCAGCCTCTCCCCTCTACCACAGCCAGAAGGCACAAAGGAGGCCTCCATCAAAGCCTGTTGATGACTGCCCCAAGGTCCAGTCCATGCATCTGTCAGCGGTAGGGGTCCAGGCAGAGAGCAGATGGAGTTGGCCCATAGGGGTCAGTGGGGACCCTCTAATAAAGGGCAACTTATGTAAGGTAGGCACAAAGGATGGTGCAGTTCCCTGGGCTAGTAAAGGAGCCATGCTCTTACCACTCCTTGGACCTAGATGGACAGGGAGGGAGGATTTCTCAGAACTGGAGAGGCTATGCCCCAAGCACTGGGATCTTGCCTGGCTAAGAGGTGCAGGGCCAGCTCAGGGCCACTGCACACTGAGGTGGCGGGAGTGGGTGGGGGACGTGGGAGGTACTAACAACCTCAGTCATCCCTCCTTCCCAGAGCTTGAGGGTATCCCCACTGGCCAAACCCAACCAGCAGAGCCCAAGGGGAATCTGCTACCATCCAGAGAGGCAGATTTGTACAGTTTAAAAACATTTCTTCTTAGTGACACTAATAATTATTCAATAGCAAGCAAAAAGGAAGTACCTTCAAACCGAGCATCTTAATTTCATTAAAATTTCCCCATTGAAGTCCCCCTTACAGGTACAAAGCAGTTTCAAAATACTAAGTGAATATGAATTATAAAAACATGCAAATCAAGTAAAAAGACATACGGTTTAGGAGATGCAAGTTTTCCTTTCTACTCTCTTCCAGTTGTTGTCTAAGCATTTTATTTTGTGCCTGCAGCTCCAGTTTCCCTTCTTTCAGCAATGAATAGTCACCCATCTCTTTAATCTTTTCATTCAGTAGGTGGTTTTGCTTTGTTATTGCCAAAGACTGGGCTTTGACAGACTCTAGATCAAGCTGGAATTGACAAAGTAAAACTTACATTTGAACAGTGACCACAGTACTGCTTAAGCCAGAGCTGGCAGGCTGCCTGAAGCCGGGTGGCACCAAGTAATTAAGGCACTTGACAGAAGTCTAGTTCTCCGCAACAACAAGACCCTAACTGCAACATTGAAAGTCATCTTTTGCCCTAGAGTTGGAGCAGGCGGAGTTCATCCAACTTTACTTATGTAGAACCCTCTCCTACAAAGTAAGTGCTTCTCATGATCACTCCATTTTCCAGATGCAACTAAGGTCCCCACAGCAATCACAGATTGTAGCAATATTTATTCTTAAATATGAAAAGGTGAGATATCACAAACATGACGGAAGGTGCTTTCCTTTTCTTAGTACAATGTATACAAAAACCTACAAAGTTCTCAAATCATTACAGCTATAAAAAAATTTTTACATACAGAGTATACATTAAATACCTAAAGTTCCAGTTCTGGGCTTCAGCTAGCAAACACATGAATGAACAGAAAGAAAGTAACAGTGACATGTGAAAAATGCATCTCATTCTGTTTTCATCTGTAAGATCTCACTGTAATAAGAATTTTACCTGCTGCTGATGGGAAGGGAGAAGAGGCTGAGGTAGAAACTAATGTGTACCGGCCATCTGCTATATGCTACGCACATAAATCAGCTCACTCAAGCCCCTCAACAACCATGGAAGGTGGGCAATATCCTAAAGTTTACGGAAATGGAATCGGAGATCACAGAACCTGCCTGGAAGCACAGATGCAGGAAGGGAGCCACAGGATTCAAGCAGAACTCTAGGCCCCAAAGGATATCCTCTTTTTATGCTTCCCTAGGAGACTAAGATTGAAATGAAGAACTACTAAATTAACTTAAGTTCAGCCATCACCTTCTCAGTCGTATAATAAACAGTCCAAACATACCAAGAGTATAACTTAAGATAAACTATGTATGGCTAAAACTAAAATTTCACATATTGTCGAACAGCGATTTCAAAAAAAATAATAGGCTGTTAACAATTACCTCAAGTTCTTTCACACGATTTGCATAATGATTGAGTTTTTCCTTTTTTGAATTAAAAGCTGTGAGCTCCTCTTGCAAATGTATAGCTTTTTCTGTAAGAAAGAGCCAACCAATTAAACATCATGTTTTTCTAGTGAATATAAAAGTCATTTAACAATTTATGGCCAGTATGTCAGACCTAATGACCATTATTTCATAATCTAAAATAGCAGAAAATCAGCAGGCAAGTAAGAAATAAGCCCTGTTACCAACGGGTGACAGGAAGTTAGTTACAACGGTCATAAATGTGGTGAATTTCCTCCTGCTAACACACTAACCAGAGTCACACTGTCTGCTCAGAGCCCTCATGCCAACAGTTCTGAATTTCCTTAAAGACAAAGGTTTGTCTGTTACAACTCTGTAGTGACAATTTTGTCATTAACACAAGTCTATGTAGATACATCATCAAAAAATAATTTGCTGAATACATGATGGTCCTAATTCCTAAAGAAGTATTACTCTCCCCCAGATAGTCACAAAGGAGCAGACACGCACTGCGTGACCTTATAGGTCAACATCAAGTATCCAGCTCTAGTTCACTCCCAAGAATTCCTTTGAACTTTCTACCAAAAGTTCAACTTCCTGTCACAGGCAAGTTTCTAGAAACACTGAAATGTAAAATACCTGGAGATTGAAATATTATCCAACATTCCTAGTCCCGTGCTAATGGATACAACAGTTTAGGAGGTCAAGAGAAAATATCATAAAGCATAAAAATATATTAAAAGTAAAAAAAAAAAAGGAAATAGGTCACAGGGGACAGAGAAGTTAAAATAAAATTTTCCATTAGTAAAAATGAAGTCTCTCATGGTTAAGAGTAACATTTACCAGACAGCAATAAGTTGCTGCCACCTTCTTGACAATCACAGATTTATCAAAATATATTCAAATATATAAAAATATACAAAATATACAAAAATAAACTCAAAATGAATTAAAGACTTAAATGTAAGACATGAAACCATAAATTCCAAGAAGAAAACATGGGAAGTAAACTCTCTGACATTGCTTTCAGCAGTATTTTTTTAGATATGTCTACCCCGGGAAGAATCAACAAAAGAATAAACAAACGGGACTACATCAAACTAAAAAGTGTTTGCACAGCAAAGGAAATCACCAACAAAACAAAAAGACAACCTGCTGAATGGGATAAGATATTTGCAAATAATACATCTGATAAGGAGTTAATATGCAAAATACATAAGGAACTCGTACAACTTAACACCAAAAAAAACAAACAATCCATTAAAAATAGGGCAGAGGACCTGAATAGACATTTCCCAAAAGAGGACATACAGATGGCCAAAAGACCTATGAAAAGATGCTCAACATCACTAGTCATCAGAGAAATGCAAATTAAAACCACAATGAGATACCACCTCACACCTGTCAGAATAACTTATCAACAAACACCAAGTGCTGGTGAGGATGTGGAGAAAAGGGAACCCTTATACACTATTGGGATTGTAAATTAGTGCAGCCACTATGGAAAACAGTATGGAGATTCCTCAAAAAATTAAAAATAGACCTGCCATATGATCCAGCAATTCCACTCCTGGGTATTTATCCGAAAAAAACAAAGACACTAATTTGGAAAGATATATGCACCCCTATAGTAATATGGAAGCATTACATTACTAGTATTATGCAGCATTACAAGATATAGAAGCAACCTAGATGTCTACTAATAGATGACTGGGTAAAGCAGATGTGGTACAAGTATACAATGGAATATTATTCAGCAATAAAAAGGAATGAAAACTTGCCATTGCAACAACATGGATGGACCTAGAGGGTCCTATGCTAAGTGAAATAAATCAGACAGAGAAATACAAATACTGTATGATTTCACTTATATGTGGAATCTAAAACCAATGAATAAACAAAACAGAAACAAACCCACAGATACAGAGAACAAGCTGATGATTTTCCAAGGGGAGAGGGGTAGGAGAATGGGACAAAAAAATCCTGACTACCCTACTTCCTCTCAGGATAAGGGTCATTTTTGACATATTATTTTTCTCATAAACAAAAAATAATAAAGTTGGATAAAATCCTGCCAATAAATCAGTGACCTTTATGACTATACAAAAGGTTAAACATGGTTTGCAAAAACATAGTGAAAGACGACTATTTTTTAAAATTTTGTAAAATTAAAAGGACAAAAAGATGTGTAATTTTGTAGTAACAATGAAGTATAAGGTATATATATTTTCAGAATATAGAACAGACCCAATTTAGGAAGCTAAGAACCTACATCAGAACTGAAAAAAACAGTCCTCCCCTCTCAGAATCACCTTTATTCTTCCTTTCTTCTTCAATCAGTCTGTTAGTTTTAGCGATGTAGTTGTTCTTTAGTTCAAGCTGATACCTGAGAATCAGAATGACTGAAAATTAGTTTCTTGTTACTCTCCTGGACAGACTCCCATCCATGCATGAGGGTACTGAACATGACAACACATAAATGTCAAGGCCAGAGATCCAAATTCTGAATGTAAAAGGTCCAGTAAAAGCCTGCTGCAATCCTATAAATTGTGTCCCCAAACTTGTGAGGTTACTGAGCAATCATTCATCAGTTGGACTGACATAAAGGAGTACATTAAGTTAAATTCACACTCTATACGAGGTGTGATCAAAAAATACAGTGTATGTTTAAAATTTATTTATTACAATAAAATTTATTAAAATAAATTTATTACAGTAAAGGATACATTGCCATTGATCCCCCTCAAAATACTCCCCCTCACTTCGAACACACTTATCTCATCGTTCTTGCCAGTGTCGTACAACCGAGTCTAAATGATAAGAAGTATGTCATTTCCAAACCACCTGCCTGCCTCCACCCTCTCCCAGGAGCACAGTACCGGGAGCCAACTGCCAACACCTTTATAATCCGAATTGGCAATACCAAAAGGCACATTTCCATGCAGTTTTACTTATCTCCACCAACTGTTACTGGCTGGCTTTTTGGTTCAGAGATGGCAGAAAGAAAAGAGAAGCATTCCTGTGGTGAATATCCTCCAAACTCCAACACTTGCCAAAGTCACAGAGGATACCCAGCCAGACGAATGACACCAAACAGTTCATGCTCTCTCCCCGTGGGTATGTCAAGTAACAAACACACATATTCATTTCTTCCTAATAGTTTAACAAGTACGTACTTCAGTATCTGCTACTATATTTGAGGAGCCCACATAAAACATGTAGAGATAACAGCCTCCTTTCAAAACTGATACGTGGAGAGGTGCTGAATTTCTTTTCCTTAGAATTCTTTTCAAGAGTAACCTGAAGAAACCTTTGCAAATACTACGTAGTGGAATTATCAGTGACAAATAATGGGCAAGGCAGTAAAGAAGATAATGATTAAGAAGTACCCAGAGCAGCTGAGCTGAGTCATCTGTTGGCCAGTAATTCATTTACTCAGTAAATATTAACTGAACACTTATTATGTGTGAGATCCTACACTGAGCCCTGGAGAGAGAAGTTACCATGGGCTTAATGTCTTTGCATTAAGATATTAGTCACTGTAACACAACAGAATTCAGACTATAGGAAAGCATAGTAACCATAGCTGTGGATATTTTCCTCTCCCTGTATCATTTTTGCTTCACATAGTTAATTTCAGTTTGTTTCTTTTTTTTTTTCACATAATAGAGATTTTATTGAGTCAATTTGTTATTTACATACTCATATGGGACTTAAAAAAGAAGTTAAATCGAAGTCGTTCTCAACAGACAGAAACACGATAGTCTAAACTATTGTTCCAGTTTATGGCTCAGATATAATGGGTTATAAAACCTTATCTGAAAAGAGTGGCGCAGTGTGTGACAGCCAGCCAATGAAAAGCAACGTCTTAGTTCTCCTACGGCTGACAGCACTTCAAAGGCACCATTTTTTTTTTTTTAAAGAGACCGACCTCTCAGTTACGCGGGTGTTTAGCACCTTTGTTGGGTCTCCACTGGCGAAGCCGCGCAGTGTAACTTCTATGTACAGCGCCATGATGGTTCAAGGCCGGGGACGCAAAAGGGTTTTTCCTACTGCCACCAACACAGGGCTCCAGGAAGCGCCTTCCTTCTCAGGGTGAAATTCCAGCTTCCCACGGTTGAGTTCTGAGCACTGCCTCATAAAATGTATCCCTTTCACATAGCAAGGGTGGGGCGGAGAAAGCCCACTTTCTAAGGGCTTAGTGGGCAGGAAAGATGGTGGGCTCTGTGCACGCCTCTCGGCGGCTTTTCTGGCTTTCACACGGCCCGCGTATGCAGCGAGCCTCCGGGGCGGTCCGCGGTGGAACTGGAGCCCCAAGCGTCGAGCCCGGAGGCGAAGAACAAAAGGGACGCGCTCGCCTGTGTTGCTGGTGGGGGGAAGCCCCTCAGTTTGTTTCTTTTGACTCTGTCTCTGTAGAATCTTGAAGGACTACAGGGTACATGTTCACAGACCAATACTACGACTACAGGTAGAATAATGTATAAATTGTCAGGCCTCCCCATCTTAGTGGCACTATGAGAGGGGTAGAGGAAAAGAGAACGAAAGGTGATTGTAATCCCAATTTTATAGTTTATCAACAGTGCAAGCTGAGCAACTCATAAGGTGCCCTAAAAATGAAAGCAAATCACAGGCCCACAATACGTTAGAGGACCTATGAGTAAGAACGAGGAGAGGATGCTATTCTCTGTACTGTATCCTTTTAAAACTATCTTAACTCAAATACTCATAAAAAAGGCTTGGCTGTCAAAGAAAACACATTTTTGTAAACACTAACTTCTGCCATAAAATGTTAGTCTCAGCTACTTCATTAGTATTACCATGTTTCCATAAACTTAATTCAAACATTACTTCTTTAAAAACACCAAACAATTACTTTAGAATTTCATTCCTGAGCTTCTGGTCATAGGTGTCCTCAATATTCTTTATATCCAGCTCCCGTCTCCTAAGCGCATCAGTCACACTTTTATTTTTTTCTTCTTGTAGCCTCTGGGTCCTGAAATTAGCAAAAGTATATAAAATAAGTAAGAAAACTAAAATATCTGAAGACTTGAGGGAAAAAACAAACAAAATGTGTTTTCAGTTCCACAGACTAAAACTGTTATGTGATTGTCACCACTGGGAAGTAAATGGGAAGGGCCAGAAGTCTTCCATCTATTTCATGACCTAGTTATGATGGACCTGAGGTAGCAGATGGAGCTATATGGTGACACCAGGCTGGAGGCAGCGTGAAAGTGTCAAAACAAAGTGGTTTTTCACAGAAGATGATTCACACTTAAAAAGTGGCTACAGGTGATAAGTGGACATAATCACTTCAGGGGTAAAAGAATAATGTTATTAGTTACAAAACTACAAATCAAACTTAAGTTAGTCCATTTAAGTGCTTGTTTCTTCTATAATATTGTTTCTAACTGTAAAATTTAATTCATTAGCCCATAGATTTTAAAGGTAGAAGATTTGTTCTTGGCATTTAATAATCTAGCGATTGAAAATTGAAAAGTGCCAAAAGAGAGAGCAAAACACAGATGGATCAGTGAGAACTTCCAAATACCGAAGAATACAATGGTCTTCATAGTGAGACCTAAAATCAACCACACAAGCAATAAGAACCAGGGCATCAGGTTCACAGGTACTCAAGCCATGAGCAGTACTGGGGAACCCTGACTATTCCAAGCAAAAGATAAAAGCTCTATGTGTTCGCTTCCCATGAAGCAAAGGAACAGCAAACTATACTGAGTTTAATGGATAGAGAGGAGGTGGTACATACAACCAATGCAGTATTCCTCAGCCACAAAAATGGATGAAATATTGCCATCTGCAACAACATGGATGGGCCTACAGGGTATTATGCTGAGTGAAATAAGTCAGACAATACTATATAATTTCACTTACATGTGGAGTCTAAAGAACAAAATAAATGAACAAACACAACAGAAACAGACTCAGAGAACAAACTGATGGTTGCCAGAGGGGAAGGAAGGGGAGGGGAGGGGAGAAGAGATTAACAGATACAAATTGTAGTTACAAAATAATCACAGGGATGTAAAGTATAGCATAAGGAATACAGTCAATAATACTGTATTAGTATAGTGTCAGATGGGTACTGCTAGATTTATTGGGGTCATCATTTCATAAGTTATAAAAATGTCTAATCATTATGTTGTACACTTGAAACTAATATAATGTTGCATATCAACTGTAATTGAAAAATAAGAAATTATTTAAAAATAAATAAATAAATTTCAAAAAAACCTATATTGAGTATATATGCCTCATTGGGAGTAGGAGTACTAGAGGTAAAGTGATTATATAATTATGGACCATCTCCACTCAAATTTTGTTGCTTTCCTTTTTGCTCTCATGATCAATTTACCTCTTCAGTATTGCCGAAAAGAGAGTAAGGTGAGCAGAGAGAAGAAATTAAATAGAGTCTTATATAAATGAGAGAACAATTAATGAAAATGGAGACAAATCCTGAATGAAGTAAGATTCCTGGAGTATTTGTGAATATCAATTAATAGCAGAACCTAATGGGAAAGAAAGCTTATTCCATAAAGTGTAGACTGGTGAGCTTGCTATTAATCCCGGGTAAGATCTGAAGAATGAGGCATTTGTGAGCACTTAGCAAACATAACACACACAGCACAAGAAATCATTTCACCCAGTACAAGTCAAATCAGAGTCACTGCATTTCCACTGACAGCAGAGCAGGCAAATGTGGCAGGTCTGGATATCTGAAACTCAGTCACTATATGCCCATGCAACCATTAGATCTGAATGACTGAACGTAAAAGTGAAACATGATTTGTTAAGGCATTATTAGCATCTTCAAATTACGTGTCTGGTCTTACTGTACTGTGATGATGGTCTCTCATTGTACTTTTCATCCCAACGTCTAGTATTTCAAACGCAAAACCCTAGTCTTTTTTCTCTTAACTTGTGCCTTTTTGAAGCTAGGTAATAGCTTTATAACCAAGAACTCTACTTGGCAATTAACATTAGACTATTTAGGCATATGTAGTTCTTTTTAATCTCATTCATTCTGAATATCCAAAATGAACACACATTACTTACAATTCAAAAGCTTCAATTCTTTGCTTCAGTTCTGCTTCTCTGCCCCTTAGCAAGTTTATATCTTTTAGCAGAAGCTGCCTTTGAGCATAAATTTCTTTTGCTTCAATCTGTACAGGAAAGCATTGATTTTTAGCAAGCAAGCTAAAGAAAATATAACAGATTTGAACTAGTAGACTGCTTCCTAAATTCCAGAAAACAAAGTACGGACATTTAGAGTAACAATTTCACTTTCAAAAAGTTCCAATTCAAGATATGCATTTTGCCTATTCTGGTTACACCCAGATTTACTCCCTTCTCCAAAAACTGTTAAGCTACATTACCCTATATTCCTAAAATCCCTTGTCTAATTATTCTACTAGTTAATTAACACTTCCCAGACACGTACTTAAAATTTTGGTAAGTTCTTCAGTGGAAGGAAGGAAGGAAGGAAGGAAGGAAGGAAGGAAATGTATATTCAGGAATAAAACTAAAAGACTAGAATCCCCATGGTTCAGTATTTACTGTCTGAAAGTCAATCAAGACCCAGAGCAGGAATGACGCCTAAATGAGCCTGTCACGGGGAGTCAGGGAAGGCATCACAAGGCGGTGACATTCAAGCTGGAGCTTGAAGGACAGGACAGTTTTACCCGTGAGAGAAGGGGAAGGGCATTCCAGTCAGGGAATAAAGGTACGATGCCTTTCACGAGGATGCCAACCTCCAGAGCCTTCAGAGAATCTGTTAACTAACTGGGCATTTAGGCGTTAACTAACTGATTAGTCAGTCATGCATCTTGAAGATGAACTTGTCAATCTAAACACAATCCAGTCATCTGAAAGATCTGTGCTTCCACATTCATTTTGAGTTAAAACGAGCCCAATTCCCAGAAATGCTATAAAAAATCGTAGAGGGGGTGCAAGTACCATTAAATAACTGGGTCTCACAAGAAGCCCCAAGTAGGATGGACGCTGGGAGGAAACCCCCACTTCCAACACCTCCTGATACCAGTGGTTCTGTGCGCACAGGAAACAGTGCCCCAAATCCCGTGTGGTCTGAGAGCTTTGGCAAAAGAACCTGTTTTTCCTAAAGGAGTGGATCCAATCACTCCCTGCCACTCCTCAACCTCTCCACCTGCTGTCCAGTCCCTTTCCCAGGTAACAAGATCAAATGGCCACGTGGATGACCCCTGCAGCCCTGGACTCCTCTGCTCCTGGGACCTTCACCTTTGTTCTGATGGCAGCACACTGAATTGTTTCCAATCTTCACCTGAAACCTCAAGCTGTAACTCTGTGCTCTTGGTCCGTCCTTATTCTTGTACCTGTCAGTATCCGCAGACCTATTCTTTGATGTCTTTGAGACTGCCATGCAGCCCTCCCTTCTCCCCTAGGTTGGTAGCCATCCACTCTCTCCTCTGGTTCCCTTTGCCATCTTGCCAAACCCCAATGTCTTCAATTCAATAGGCTGCCTTTTTCAAGTCAAATAAATTCAGCTCTATAAAGCTCCACTCCCAAATACCTGTAGCTCTCTGCCCTCGCTGGCCTTACAAATCCTCCCAAGAGCTACAACAGAACAATCAACTACACACACTTGGTCTGGTCTACTTCAATTCCAGGCAGCCCATCTCAGCAGGGCCCTCAACACAGCTCGATCAGTGCTGCCTGCTTCAGAGAGCTGCTCTTCCTTTCCCCCCCAGCAGCCATTCCACACCGCTGGTCCTCTCCCTCTGCTACCTAACCCTCAAATCTGCCTCTCATTTTGTGTCAGTTTCTCACAATCCCAACATGGACGTTCACATCCTTGCAAGTTCTTTCCTTCCCGAGTCTCAGAAGAAAGAATTCTGAGTATCCTTTTCAAGGCCAGTCCTTCCACTTGTGCTTTTGACCCCAGTCCCTACTAGTCCTGTAGGGCCTTGTGGCATCGATTATTCCTGCAACTGTCCCATCTTGTTCCTGTACTTTGAGCCAATCCTAACAGCTGCAGGAATCAGCCACCCAGTATATGATTTTAAAATATTACCTCCTGGTACTTTTGAATTCTCTCAAGGGTCTTCTTTTCCTGAGAAATGAGGGCTTCAGATTTTGCTTGACGAGCTCTCTCAAATTCATTCCAGAACTCAGCTAATTCTTTCTCAGACTTTCTTTTCTCTTCCATTATAAGTTTTGCAATTTCAGTATTTTTTAAAACCTTCAACTGTCAATTAATCACAATTAATTGTTAATACCAGTAACTACACTAAAGAAATAGTAACAAATTCTCCGGATGGGTTTAACATCAACGCCCTAAACATATTTAGTTTAATTCATGTTGAGTTTCATCTCATTCACTGTACCTGTAAGACTCATTCAAAAGGCAAAAAGAAATGACATGAAGTAGAAAGAAAAATAATATGCACAACAGCATACGTAGTATCACATTCATTAATGAAGATTCTAGATATTTTCCCATATACTTAAGATTAACACATGAGAAGACAAGCAAAAATATCACTTTGTTAACAGCAACAAGATAAACTTACCTTTTGATACATTTCTGTCTGAAGCTGCTGTTCTATTTCTCTCTTATATTCATTTAACTTTATTTCTATAGATTCTAACTTTGGACGCTGAGAGTAAGCATCTGCAAACTGATTATCAATAAGCTGAAGCTTCTCAGCTATTAAAAAAAACACACAGACAGGAAATTAGGATAAAGAAACGTGGTCAGGTGAGCAAGAGGCCAGAGGACTGTTCAAAAGCCAAGAGCAGGGAAAGTACAGGGATGTCTGCAGTTTACTTTGAAATACACCAAAAAATTAAGCTAGATTATTGGATGGACAGTAAGTGATCAAGCAAGTATTATGTAACACATATTTTAACAGTGAAATCTAGGTATACAAGTGTTTACTGTAAGACTGATTGTAAAACTGCTTCAACTTTTTTGGATGTTTGAAAATTTTCATCATAACATGTCAGGGTAAAAGAAAGCAAAGAATACAGTTTAAGTCAAAAAACACTAGAATCTCTTTCCAGTCTCTAAATGCCAACACAGTCGTTTTATTGGTCTGGGGACAAGTTGACTCACATATTGAAAACACTGACCTTAAAATGAATCCCCGGTCACATGTTTCAAGTGTTCCACTGTACAGAGAAGGACACAGATGTCCACACAGTGTAACTGACTCCCAGAGGGCTAAGCAACTACATAAGGGCATAACTGGGAGTAGAGCCAGGTCTCCTGATTGTCTCTCATTGTAGCGCTCTGTCCAGTAGACCCGTGGCCCTCAAACCAACCACATAGCAGAGTGCAAACCAGGACCTACAGTACAATCGCAATCATGTATAATACCCACACCCACCAAAAAGTACACACAGGAGAAAAATGGCTGGCAGAAATAACTGAAATGTTTGAACTTCTGATTGCCTTACAAGTTAAAGGCACTATTGTTAAGGGTAAGGAAGGGCCAAGAAATGGACGAATCACATCATTTTAGCCCGCTGTTTTCCTTCTCTCCTGAGCTACAACTAAAAGACAGGATGGTATTGTAGAAAGGCTATACAGCGGAAAAGGCTCTGGATCATGGGCCAAAAAACTCAGATTCTAGCATTAGTTCTAGAAACACCCAGACAGGGTGTTTCAAAGTTGCTCTTCCTCCCTCTGGCAACCTCGGATTCCTCAACTATAGAATGAAGTGATGGGTCACTGACTTCTCTAGCTCTCCGCAGTGCAAATACTCTAGGATCTTCTCACTTTAGATGAGACACAGGGAAGAACTCCCAGCTGAGAGGTTCAACCCAACAAACAAGAATGTGGGCCTTGGCATCTCCATGAGTTCTGGAAAACGCAACCCTGGCAGTCATGCAGGGAGGAGCAGCACTGGAGGGCAGCTCCTGCTCCCCTCCCGCAATGACGCTGGAGACAATAAGCGTTACTGCCGCCTGCAGCTTACACCCCTCCTGGTCACAGAACTCACACATAACACAGTAAAGCAGGTCATTTCCTTCATTCAGAAAGGAAACAGAAGAACTGAAATTCCCAAAGAAGCCTATAATTACCAAGAGAGTCTTTGCTAGGAAATGCGGGACTTGTCTGAGTGCCCACATCATAAGTCTCTTTGGCCTGATGATATGCTGCCATTTCTTTTAGAAACTCCATGAGGAAACCTGGAAAACACAATGTATATAGTTTCATCTCACAATTTTCTCTCATTCAACCATTACTCAGTCACTGTTTATATAATCTTGATTTTATAATACTATCCTTTTTTACATTATACATCTTTTAAGAATAAGTTTTGAGGGCAGTCCTTTCCAAGCATGACACAAAAATATGGAAGCAGTAAGTAGAAATATTTATCAATCTAACAACATAAAAATTAAGAACTTCTATGTGGCATGAAACAAAGTCAAAAGACAAATGGTATACTGGAAAAAAATATTTGCTATCATATGGACACACAGGACTAATTTTCATAGTCTCAAAGAGCTCTTTAAGAAAACAGAAAAATGGGGCAAGGCATGAGTTTATTAAGAGTTAAACAAAGAGTTTACAGAAAAAAATTTTAAGTGCTGAATAAACATGAACAAAATCATAAATGCCAAGTAATATTGGAGCAGAGAGATCAATTTTCCCAATAAAATTGCTAAGATTAAAACTTTGATAAGTGCTGACAGGCAGTGGGGAAGCGGGCACACTCATTCACTTAGGAGAGAAATGTGTCAGTGTTTACGTATGTTCGAGATGTACGTGCCCTTTGACCCAGTCATTCCGCCTCGATGAGTTCACACACCTATACTTTTACACGGACACAAAGCGTGTACACTGCACGGTGCTTCTAACAGCAAAAACTGACCAATGAAACAATAACATCTCCACCAACAGGCGGTTAATTACATAGCGTCTTTAAAAATAATAGTCTAAATATATGGCTATAGAAAGATACACTGTTGGATAAAGAAAGCAAATTGCAAAAACAGTTATCTATAATATGACCTCATTTATGAGTGTGAGTTTTAACTGTACATATATAGACTTATATCCGTAAACTAAATTCTGGTAGGATAAACAAGAAACTATTCACTGTTATCGGCAGAAAGTGAGATTAGAGAATGTGGCCAGGAATTTCTACTTTTCTTTCACTTTAAGCCCTTCTAAATAGTTTGAAACTTTGTTTAAAACCAGGAGTATAAATTATTTTAGAAGTTTTTAGTTTCTTCAAAGAGATGAATGGACTCACTCCTGTTTCTGCATCAGCCAAGGGCTATTTTTCCTTTTCTGCTGCAGATTTTAAAATATACTGGTTTTTACTTCCCCTAACGTAGGTATCAACTTTCTTTCATATTCATTGCCTTGCAGTTCTTCTTTGTCTCATCTACCTATCTTCTCTGGACCTTTTCCAGTCAGCCTTTTCTCTCCTCATACCTTTTGACTACTGTTATGCTGAGGCCGCGCAGCATGTTGACTCTCTCCCCGGAAGAGGTAAACACTTGGCAGAAATTTTCCTCAGATGCTGTGGGCCCCCACAGTAGATAATCTCTGGAGATGCGTTCTTTGGCCTCAGTATTTCTAATGCCGTTTCATTATCTTTTCTCCTTCTGCAGTACTTTCTGCAGGCCCCTAATTCCTTCCACTTCCCCCTCTATCCCCTCCCCACACACATCCCCTAAGAAGGATCTGTCTGGTCTCATTTATTCAATCATTTATCTATCAGGATGGACTCATGGATATTTTATACTTTGGGCTGTAATTCCTACGTTATTATATAACTCATATTATTTCTCTAATCCAGTATTCTATTTTGTTGCTCCAGTTATTCCGGCTTTGCCCTTTGGGAGCACTTTCGTTGTGGCTTTTTATTCTTAAGCTATTAAGTTCTAGCACTGTAAGATGCTCCAGGCTCATCTTGTATATATATTCTCTGCTGCAGTTCCAGAATCAGCCATTGCTCCAAGGAGCCCTGATTCCCATTATTATGGGATGGTTAGAAACCAAATCTTAGTGCCCTAAATTGGGCAACAGGTGTGCTAATCATTGCTTGGGGTGTTGTTGCTTCTAGCCCCTCAGCCTGCAGAGCAAGGAAATACATGACTATATACATATACCTATTAATCTATCTCTGTATGTCCTCTGCATATATATTAAGCTAATCATGAGTTCATACTGATGTCTCCAACTAACCCATTACCACATGGATCATTCTAACCTGCTCTCCTTATCTATAAATTCCCACTTAAACCTGGCTCGTGCCATCTACTATCCATTTACTTAATTGTTCAGGCCCAGGATTTACGTGCAATGGTTTCAGAATCGTTAACCAGTATCCTCATGAGAAATAACTTTCTCATCTAGGTACAGTTCCTTCCGCCTTTAGTCTTCTGGTCTCCACTCATTTCCAAAGTTAGCTCAGCATCTTTTCCTCCCACCCCCTTCAGTGAGGTTATTAGACTGTTTTGTGGGTCTGCATTCTACCCTGGGATCACCTGACCTCCTCTATGTGCATACATGAAGGTTCACACTGTGAAGTTCTACAGGTTTTGACAAATGTCTAGTACCACGTATCGTCCCATGACAGTATCATACAGAAGACTTTCACGACCCTAAAAAATCCCTATGCTTCACCTATATAACCTCTTCCCCTTCCCTCCAAATCCCTGGCAACCATTGATGTGTTCTGGTCGCTCCCACATCCTCACCAGCATTTGGTGTTGTAGGCATTCTGGGTTTTTGCCACTCTGATAGGTGTGTAGTAGTAGCTTATTGTTGTTTTAACTTGCATTTCCCTAATGACAAATGTTACCGAGCATCTTTTCATGTTTATTTGCCACCTATCTATCTTTTTTGGTGAGATGATTGTTCAGATCCTTTGCTCTTTTTTCAATTGGGTTGTCTATTTAGTGTTGAGTTTTAAGAGTTCCTTGTATTTTTCTTTTTACATCTGCCACTTCATTTATTTACTTTTTTAGTTGCAGGAACCTTGTATATTTTTGATACAAGTCCTTGATCAGATGTGTTTTTTGCAAATATTTTCTCCCAGATGGCAACTTTTCTGTTCATTCTCTCAACAGTCTTTCACAGAGCAGACATTTTTAATTTTAATAAAGTCTAAGTGATCTATTTTTTTCTTTCATGTATCATGCTTTTGGTATTATAATCCATCACTAAACTCAAGGCCACATAGATTTTCTCCTAGAAGTATTATTGTTTTGCATTTTACATTTATATCTATGGTTTGTTTTGAGTTAACTTTGGTATAAGGTGTAAGGTCTGTGTCTAGTTTCATTTTTGGGCATGTTGATGTCCAATTGCTCCAGCATTTGTTGAAAAGACTATCCTTCCTCCATTGAATTGCCTTTGTCGAAAACCAGTTGCCTGTATTTGTATAGATCTATTTCTGGGCTCTCTGTTCTGTACCTTTGGGCTATGTATCTATTTTTTGCCAATCACAGGTAAGGATTTTAATTTCCAGAAAGCAAAGAACCAGTGTCTACATTTTCTGGCTTGCTATTTTCTGGGTATCATTATCTCTGAAAGGAAAAATTAGGGGTGAGAAGGATACGTGAGTGGAATCTAGGGTAAAAGTCCTATGGCCATTCAACAGATCAGCACCCTTGGAGTACAGACATAGGAAGATGATAAGACCATAGGTCCCTGTCAAGGGATAGACAGCAGTTAGGTACAAAATATCTTCCCACATGTTTTCTGATCGTCTCAATCTCTTAATTGGAAGCAACTAATTTTTAAGATAATTTCACTTTTACAGCAGCTGTTTTACTGTGAGCGAAGAGTTCTTTCCAAACTGCCACTAGAATGCCTGAAATGTCTGCTACTCATAATTTTTCTGAGTTTCAACAATTTTACTAGGATGCTGGGTAAATCTGGTAAGAGGTATTAGCCAGAAGTCTTTCTGAACCAAAAGCATTTAAGGAGAGTGTGTAAAAGTGAAAAGCTATTTTTAAGAATCATATAAATGCCTATAATAAGTGAATTATTTATTAATATTCCTTCAAGCCCTAAATTTCTTTCTGAAATAACAGTTAAGCTACAGACACCAGCTATATACCTTAGACCTGTGGTGTCTGATACGATAACCACTATTCACATGTAACTATTTAAAGTTAAATTTAAATTTCAGTTCTTGAGTCACACCAGCCATATTTCAAACGCTCAGTAGCCACATGTGGCTACCATATCAGACAGCAGAGATACTGAAGCCCCATCACCATAGAGAATGACACGAGATGGCACTGGCTTAGAATATAGATCACTTACCATCCTGACCTTCAGTATGGATGACCTACTTTTCAGGCAGTCTAGAATGTTTTGGGATCCAATGTACTTATCCTCTGTTAACATGACTACCAAAAGACCAGGCAACTAAGTCACACACTATATAATGGCTGGCAGAAAGTAGGTACTCAAATGGTAAGTTCTGAATGAATGGCCCAGTGCGGGTGGTAGCAATGCTGTCAACAGACAAAACCCAGGAGCCACACACAAAGGACCATTACGTGTTAAACATTTTTTTTAAAAAGACATGAAGAGGAGCAGCTGGATGGCTCAGCTAGCTGGTTAGAGCAAAAGCACTGAACAACAGGGTTGCTGGTTCGATTCCCACATGGGCCAGTGAGCTGCGCCCTCCACAACTAGACTGAAGACAATGAGCTGCTGCTGAGCTGCCGGAGGGGTGGCCGGATGGCTCAGTTGGTTAGAGCGCGAGCTCTCAACAACAAGGTTGCTAGTTCAATTCCCACATGGGATGATGGGCTGCACCCCCTGCAACTAGAGATTGAAGATGGCAACTGGACTTGGAGCTGAGCTGCGCCCTCCACAACTAGATTGAAGGACAACGACTTGGAGCTGATGGGCCCTGGAGAAACACACTGTTCCCCAATATTCCCCAATAAAATTAAAAAAAAAAGAGGTAGGAACTTATTAAAAAAAGCCAAAAACCTGAAGAATCCCTACAAATTACAGGCAAGTTACCAGTTTATGTTCATGTGACAAAGTCCGCCGTCAAATCTAGCCCATGCATGGCCTGGCATCCACGGTAGTCGTACAGTTGTAAAGGAAAACACCCTCAGTTTTTCTCCTTCTGTGCAGGGAAAAACCCAGCTCTTCCCTACTAGGTTTCTCTTCCCGTGATTCTCCTTTACTTTTACACAGAACACTATACAACACATCACTTCTGACCCTTCTGTGGGGGTTTCTCCCCCACGCCAAACAATTCTCTGTGACACCAGCTGGGTGCCCCACAATTTAACTCAATTCTGACACTGTCTACACAGAGACAGCATTAGGTGAAGGGTTCAGTCCCACAAGACTGCACCCCTCCCCCACAAACACACACACACTCACTTCACATGCCACTCAAAAGCCCAGGTTGTCACCTATTTCTGACCAACTGACTACAAAATGGGTTCCCATGACTCCTTCCTTGGGTTCAATTAATTGGCGATAGCGGCTCACAGAACTCAGGGAAACACTTTACTAAAGGATAGGATAAAGACTACAGAAGAACATCATCCAGCTGGAAAAGATGCGTCGGCCAAAGGTATATGGGAAGGGGTACGGAGCTTCCATGCCATCTGGGCATGCCACTCTCCCAGCACCTCCACGTGTTCACCAACCCAGAAGCATTCCGAACCCCATGCTTTGGGATTTTATGGAAGCTTCATCACATATGCATGATCAATCATTAACTCTCTTTTCAGTCCTTCTCAAAGGAATAGGGGATGAGGCTGAAAAGTCTAAGCTAATCGTGGCTTGGTCTTTCCTATGACCAGCCCTCACCCAGGAACCATCCAGGAGCCCACCCAGAGTTGCTTCATTAGAACAAAAGACACTCCCATCGCCCAGGAAACTACAAGGGTTTCAGGAGCTCTGTCAGGAACAAAGGTCAAAGACCAATATTAGAACAAGAGATGCTTCTAGTATTCTTACCACTTAGGAAATTACAAGGGTTTTAGTAGCTCTGTGCCAGGAACTGGGGCAGAGACCAATATATATATTTTTGTCTCATAGTAATTATGGACTCTATGAAAGTGATTATCAAGGCCAAAATTAAAGCAATTTATCAGGCCTATATAAACACTTCAGAATAAATATACATATATATCACTTATTACTGAACAGATATTGCATTCTTTAAGCAAATGTTAATAGTCTATAAATTGTACTTGAGGGGGATATCTAGGATACAAAGATACTTGGCCTAAATGTTAGTTTGGTTTGTGTGTGTGTGTGTGTGTGTGTGTGTGTGTGTGTGTGTGTGTGTGTGAGAAAATGTTCCAAACAACGGGTATCTTTACAAAGATAACCTTTCAAACCATTTGTAGTGTTCTTGATACTGTCTGCAGTTTTCTTATTTGAGTATCTAAGAACTATTAAAAAGATTGAATTTGGAGGAAATGGTCTACATTTGTCAAAATAACAGATGAATTATTCTTTTTAAAAGGTATTGTCAGCAAGGAAAATCAAACGATTTAATTCAAATTAAATTCCCTACTCTTCCCCTTAAAAATTTTTAGTTTCATACTTTTATAGGAAAAACTACATGACAAATATGTTGCTATTCTCTACAAAGATAAAGGCTCCTACCTTTCTGGTTTTCTTTATCAAATCCTGATATCTGTTAAAAGAAAATATTTTACCATCATTCAACTATTCGAGTATAATTAAGAAACCAAAGCAGGTTATAAAAACTAAACAATCTTACCAGTGATTTGTAGAGACTGGATTTAGGGTTGACTTTAATGAGTTGTAATAGATCTTGCATAGTAAATACCTTAAGGAAAAAAAAGGATTAATTAAGTAGACACTTTTACAACAATGTTTAAATTGGGATGTTTCTGAATATAAGACTAAGTATCACACTTCAGATTAAATAAAAGTAAGATTATAACTACGTTAAAATACAAAATTGAAGTTCTTTATACTATTAAATAAGTTACAATAAACACTGAGGTCAAAAAGATAAAATATTTTTCTTGATCATATAATCAACCTCCAAATACTTCACATCGAAGATGAAATGCCTAACAGAAATGGTTAATGCCTTACAGATGATAAACACTCAAATATCTGATGAACCAATGAATGAATACATGAGTGAATTTCAGGGTTTTTCAGTTGCAATGAGTTTTTTAAAACGTAAATAAACTAAATTTTTACTGTTTTTACAAGTATGAATGACTAAAGTACATCTAAAATAGTTTTAAACAAACATTTCAGGTAGCTACTCTTAATAAATATTCCAAGTACAGTGTGTATCATTTACTATGTCTACCAGGAGAATGCTGATATAATTTATTTTCAATGGGTTTTCCTTTAAAGAAAATATTCTGCATGGCATCTTATAGTAATAAAAACCTTTAAGTGTTTGAACTAGATTAACTACTGCTCTAACAATTATATAATTGATTATTCATGCAATAAGCAAAACTGTGAAATGTAATTAGAATCTTAGAGATTGATAGATCAAAAAACAATTCCTAATGTTGAAAAATACAGTTTGGTTGTTAATGAATAAATACAGCATGTTTAAATTTTAAGTTTTCCAAATACTAACACTGTGTTTTCTTAAAATTTCTGAATATGAAACTTTTGGACAATTATAGATAAGAGTAAAAATAACAGAGGGACAACACCAAGAGTCAACCCTAATGTAAACTATGGGCTTCAGTTGACAATGACGTGACCATGTAGGTTGATAGATTGTAAAAATGTTGATGAGAGAGGCTGTGCACCTGTGGGGACACAGAGCACAGAGGAAATCTCCCTTCTGCTCTAAAACACTAAGTCTATTAAAAAAACATGGGTAAGTTTGCTATGTCGGCCTTTAAAATAATAAAGTATGACTAATATGCTTAACAGTTATGGTGGAGGAATATAGTTAAAATAACTAGAAGTGGTAAACCATGTATTAATATTTGAGGACACAGATTTTTTTTAATTAACAATTCCTCACATCTCTTATGTAACCAGAAAGAAGAGGATTACCTAGAGATGATACTGTGGCATAGGAAAAAGAGCACGTTTGAGAGACCTAGGTTTACGGCCCTGTGTTGCCACTTAGAAATCCTGTGACCTTGAGCAAAGCACCTCACCTCTCCAGACTACAGTTCCTCATCTGTGACACACATAACACCTGCGTGTGACTAGCATCGTGCAGAGCTCACAACAGACATGCAACATCAGTGTCAGTTGCAAGTCTTTAGTCGAATACATGGAATGTAAGATCAATTCCAGCTCCAAAACATTTCATGAATCTACACATCACAATTTTACAGAAGATAATCAAGATTCCCAAGAAATTGATAACAGTATCAAATGTAATATTCCTTTGTTATTATGTAACAAATATATATGAATTCAGAGATGACTGAGAAATGGACGTAGCCAGCCAAGGAATAGTCAGCTATTACGCAGCACTTTACTGTTTGTTATCCGAGGAAAACGCTGTTAATAGAAAATTCAGCAACAGGAAGAGAAGACTTTACCTTTTCTTTTGCCAAACCACTTTCTGGAAAGAAAACAGAAAGAGAATACTCATAGCCACATCTTTGTAAGTGATCTGCCACCAGAGAGTTCGAAGCGCCTATTAAGAGGGTGCTCCCTTCCACTGAAATGGACTGGGGCCGCACTTCTCCAGTCAATACAGGGTGCATCAATTCGTGAATGAGCTGGTTCCTCAGCTGTGTCTAGCTCAAAAACAGAAAAGAAACAAGACGGAATAAACTTTCAGCAGGATTGTTGCACTGGAGATACACAGATTAGTCACATGACTTAGAATCCTTCCTTTTATTTTCATAGTGGTTCCAGATCCATGGCCAGAAGTTGGAACCTTCCCCTGCACATGTTGTCTTACCCTGTGAGATGAGCAGCCCAGTGGGTTCTGGAAAAAGAAACTTGTTTTCACCAGCTTCCAAGTGTACTGGTGGTTAGGCAAAACACATGCAGACTCTAACTTCTCTTCCCTATGAGCCCATCAGCAGCTTTTGACAGGAGTATCAAGTATAGGAGAAAATTCTGCTGCTTCCTCACCTCTCAGTGGATTGTTGGAGGGTATGAAAACAATACTGGCTGAAACAAGTTCATTGGGCATATTGATCAAAAGAAAACTGGGTTCCCAAAAGGGAAATGACATACACAAGAGAGAAATAAGTAAATCCAAAGCAGGCTCATTAAGATGCACTTTCGCATATAGTATTTACATCTCACACCATGAAATACAATCATTTTCTCACATTTTATGAATGAAGAAATTTAGGTTCAAGGTGAGTAATTTTCTCAAGGTTATAACACTAGTATTATTATTCATTTGATTTTAAGAAAATCACTAAATTATTTGAACTACTGAATAATTGTTCTATTTTGTATATAATCTGGAAACACACAATTGGGCTGAGCGTAAGAGTATGTTGCCTAGATTCCTGGGGTTCAGCAATAAATAATGTCTAATGTATTCGTATTAATACAAGCAAAAAACAAATGGAGTTGTTATACCTCTTTCTTCTATCTTTTAGCGAGAGAGTAGAACAGTATATACTCGTAATTACCAGTATAGAGCAGGACTTATTACACATCTAAAATCCTATAGTACAAAAGACATTTACACTGAACAGAATACACATGCTCTACCTCATCTAATACAGTTCAGTAAAGAAATAATAAAAAAAGAAAAGAGAAACTACAGCATTCTTCACCAGTAAAATTTAGAGGTGGTTTAATTAGATTTGTAACACACTAAAGTCATATATATTCAGATCCAGCTTCATTAATAAAAGGACTGACGGAGTCTTGCAAACAAGTACTGAACTAGGATAAAGTTTGAATGAGTGATATCAACAGGGTGAAAGGAAAATAAGAGTAGAAAAAACTGAAATGACATTATAGATGAAGTCCCATCTTGACAAACGCAAAATGCATGGCATCTAGCACTTGCTACAAAGAATTGCAAAACTGGCTGGGGGTTTTCCAACAGCCATGCAAAGAGGGAAAACCATTCAGAATTAAAGCTTGCGATGTCACTAAGACAGAAATAAGTATAATTATTGTGAGGTGAAAGAAAGTAGATTAAAGCATATAAGTAATGTCATGCAGGGACTCAGCTCCCACTCCCCACACAAGAATGCAGGAAAGAAGTGGGAAAGAAGGGACTTGGGGACCCTCAGAACATCTCTCTTAGAAATTGACAGATTGAGTAGACTCAAAATAAGAAAAAGATTTGATAAACTTTGTTTAATAGACATCTATGACTTTGTACTTAACCATAAATACAAGTTCTCTCCAAACACCCAAACAGAATATGAGTTAGGCCACTAAAAATTCAGTAAGTTTTAAAAATTAGAACTCACCCAGGCCACAGTCATTGAACTGAGAAAGTAAAAATTAGCTCAGACTGAGTAAAACTCTGCCCTGCCATTGATCAAGCTGGAATAACAGAAACCAAATAGCCAGCTACAAACAGGAAATATTTCTCCAAAAAATACACTGCAGCTGTAGAGAGGACAATAATCTTGATACCAAAACTGAAACAAGGATAGCTCAAAAAGGATACTGATTAGTCCAATATCAATTGTGACTACAGATGTGAAGTAGAACAGTAGCAAATCTAATCCAGAAAGACAGGGGGGAAAAGAAAAGATGCCATGCCCAGAAATCCAAGGACCATTCCACATTAGAAAGTGTTATCAACGCATTGGACACTATGATTAATTCCAGGTGGGTTAAAGTGTTAACTGTAAAAAATGAAGCCTTTTTAAAAACTTAAAAGTGAATATTCATCGATTTAGTGGAGAAGAATTTAGTGAGATTAGCAAAAATAAAGACATCAATAGATTTGACTACATAAAAGTATAACAATATTTTTAGAGCCAAATTAAAATTGAACACCAAGATAAAGGATTGTCATAAAAATGGAAAAAAGATGAAGTTTCTACTAAAAGAGTTCTTATACATTAATAAGACATTAACACCCTAGGGAAAAAATGGGCAAGGAACATGAACTGCCAATCCACGGAAAGCATACAAATGGCCAGAAAGTATCTGTAGCCTCAATAATAAAAGGAATGAACATTAAAATAATATAAGGGTTTTCCAACCTTAGACTGGTTTTTATTTATTTATTTAAACATTTTTTTTTCTTAAGTTGGGGAATACTGGGGAACAGTGCATCCCTTCAGGACCCATCAGCTCCAAGTCAAGTCATTGTTTTCAATCTAGTTGTGGAGGGGGCAGCTCACTGGCCCATGTGGGAACCGAGCCGCTGACCTTGGTGTTATGAGCACTGCGCTCTAACCAACTGAGCCAACCGGCTGCCCCTAGACTGGTTTTTAAAATGTCATGATAACAATACTAGAGTAATACAAGCATTTTCAAACTGCTGGTAGAATATAAACCATTACAACCCTTCTGGAACAAGACACATACAACCAAGAGACTTAAAAAAAATGCTGATGCCCTTTGATCTGATTTTCCAGGATAAAGAGTTTACAGGAACATAAGTAATGCCACTTAATCTATCCTATGCAAAAAATAAGAGATGTAATTGAAGGAATGTGTAAACGTGGGTGTAACTTCTTCAACATTTTAAGTGTGAAATATACTTCTGAAATATAGATAGTAATGAAAACATTTGAGCTAACCCTACTCCTTGCTGTTAATTCATATATAAAGTGCACTAATATTTGCTGCCCAAATTAAATATTCAACATAAATTACCCATCCACCCCAACATGAGCCATTGAAAATGAGGATTTCAAGAAACTTTTCAGGACACAGCAAAATGCTCACTATATAATATTATATTAAACTAAAAAGGATACACAAACACACACATACACACACACACACATTATGCCAGTTAAGTGGCTGTATCAGAGATGACTTTTCTCTTTTATGCTTTTCTGTAGTTTTCAGATGAGTCTGATGTGGTTTTGAGTCTGAAGTGGTTTTTCTTTTTAAATTACAAAAACAACGGGGGAGGGAGAAGAAAAAAGAAAATCAAGCTCTCTTCTCCTTAATTTCCCATTTTAAGTGTAAAATATACTTCTGAAATGTATATAGTAATAAAAACACGTTTAAGCTAATCCTACTCCTTGCTGTTAAAGTGTCCTAAGAAGTATTTGCTGCCCAAATTAAGTATTCATACCTTTGAATATATTTTAAAAAGTTCTCGTTCCCCAAACTATCCTACACTTAATGTATACTTACTGTTTTCTATATGGTGTCAATGTTCCTCATTCAAATGTGCATATTACAAAGCCACTTATTAATTCAGGAACTTTTAAGCCAGGTTTATAAAACAAGCCTAATCTCGCTAAACTGTGTTCATTTTATGACGTTACCCACTCCTATCTCAATGTCAGTTCAGTAAATCTATTATTTGAATATGTTCTTTTAAGACTACTCAAACTCTAAACAATTTGAGTCTATTGTTCCAGGATAGTTACACAGAACATAAAAATGTCACTCACCAATACAATCTAACATACTATTTTTAAAACCCAAGACCTGGATGGATTTAAATGTGGACTGCCTGCTACAGGTTACACTTGTAAAAGTTATACAACGGATATGCCTAGAACTGATACCTTGAGCGTGTCCAGTATACCCCGATCCTTAAACGTCTGGTACAGCTTTTTGCGTAGCTCATCCTGACTCAACACGTCAGATTTGGGGGGCATGATGGGCTGTAAGAGAAAGTGATTGCGGGTTACCTGGCAGGTACGGAGGACATGAATTTCCGAAAAGATTCGTGCCTGGCCCCCAGGAAAGCCCTAAGAAGCCGGGCGGGGAGAGGAGCTTTAAGGAAAACAAACATGACGCTTCATTTCCGCCCCTCCCTGAGGAGGGACCAGAGTCTAAGCCCTCACGTGTCTGCTTCCTCCCAAGCCAGCCCCACCCCACCCCGAGTTCGTGACCCAGCCCGGCTGCAGGCCCAGGGCAAGGGGAATCCCCGCTCTGAGTCCTGCCTTTGTAGGGGGCATCCGGAGGAACTAACGACTCTGTCTCCCAATCCGAACTAGGAACTCCCACTCCGAATTTAGAACTCCGGCAGAGACGAGCACTCCCTTTCTCCGTGGTTCTGAAGGGTGGGCGGGGCCGAGGCCCGCTCGCGACTCTCACCTGCTGCTATTGGAGGGCAGAGAACGGGAAAGAGGCGGCTGCTGAAAGCGAGGCACTGCTCAGAACCGGCCCCGCCCCCTCCTGAGGCCCGCCAAGTTGAGCCGCCCTAGCCTGGAGCGCTACAGCGCATGTGCTGGGCTGCAACCGGAAACTCCGCCCACGTCCCACCCGAACGCCACGACAGAGTCTCGCGAGGTTGCTCTGGGAGTCCCAACTGAAGCTGTGGAGCGCGGGTCCCTGCCGCGGGAACTGACTGGGTATTTCCGTTGTTGGTGTTTCGGCGCAGGTAGGAAATGGAGCTGGGAGGGGGGAAGTGGGGACGCGCTACGGGGGACGTCCCAGGCCCCGCGTGACCCGCATGTTGGCCTTGTATCTCCATCATGTTCCGGCCTGGGGCAGCCGGGCCGGACCCGGCCATCCCCCGGCTGGCTGAGCACATCACAGCCCACCCAGCCAATCCACACGGCGTTTCAGCCTGCAAGTGTCCACCAGCTCGGGGGGCTTTGCTTCTTTTGCCTTTCACCAGGTTACCCAGCTAACCCAAGGGCTTCTTAACCGCGGCACTATTGCCATTTGGAGCCGGAAAATTCTTCCTTGTGGGGCCTGCCCTGTGCACTGTAGGGTGTTTAACAGGATCCCCGGCCTCTACCCAGTAGATGCCCCAGCACCTCCCCACCAGTTCTGACAACCATGAATGTCTCCAGACATTGCCAGATATCCTCTTGGAGGCAAAATCTCCCCTGGTTGAAAATCAGTGAATTAAACTTTTAGTAACAACCGTTTCTGCATGCTGTGAGGAAGATAAAGGAGAGTCGGGTCTCTAAGATGCATAAATCTAATTAGAAAAGGAACCAGTCTCTCCAGAAGCAATAATGAAAACATTATAGCCAGAGAACTGGATAAGAACTAAGATGCCGGGCGGCCGGTTAGCTCAGCTGGTTAGAGCACGGTGCTCTTAACAACAAGGTTGCCGGTTCGATCCCCACATGGGCCACTGTGAGCTGCGCCCTCCACAACTAGATTGAAACAACTACTTGACTTGGAGCTGATGGGTCCTGGAAAAACACACTAAAAATAAAACAAAAGTTAAAAAAATTTTACAAAAAGATAGGAAATATTTTTTAAAAAGAAGATGCATTGCTCACTGAGTAAAGAGTTTAGAAAAAGGAGAGGTGGTTGAAGATTGAAGCGAGCAGAGACATCTCTGGAAAAAGTGTGACTTCATCTGGACTTTGATGGATAGGATTTGGATGGTGGCAAAACTGCAAATACTTGGTACCCAAGTAGGCAACTGCCCTCTCCCAAGCCCATAGCAGTGGATAATTGATCACAGCGCTCTTTCCTGGTGACCCCACTTGTTCTCAGAATCTCTCAGCACCAGTTCCTGGCAGTCACTACCAGTTAATTAGAGCTGGCCCAGGAGAGGAAACCCATTTGCTATCTGTAGTCAAATCTCTTTTTCATTAGACAGCGTATTATATTTAAAGATAAGATTGTGCTGTACACCATCTCCACCCAAAAAAATCTCCCCCATCCCCCAGTTTAAACATCCTCAGTTCCTCAGTAGCTTTTTTCCAGAGCATTCTTCAGCCTAGAGCCTGCCTTCCTGGCAGCACACTCAGACCAGTTATTGATTATTTTTTTGAAATGAGATTCCCAGAACATTCCCCAGAGTTGATGTATTAGTAAAGACATTGTCTTCTCTTGATGCGGCCTAGAATTGCATTTGCTTTTTTTGACCACTGTATCAGACTGCTGCCTCTTAGTGAACCTGCAATAAATGAAAACTTTTGGGTTCTTGTAGATGAACTGCTGTTAAACTTGGTTTAATCCTATTTTTGTGCAGTTCATTTTTTTCAAGCCCAAGCATAGGACTGTATTTTGCGGTTTTTTAAATTCTGTTTTGTTAATTTCACCTAATTCTAGCAGTGGAGATAATTTTGAATCCTGACTTTTTGCCTTCTAATAAATTAGCTACTCTTAGCATGTTATCTTTGAATGTGATGAGCTGGCTTCATCTCACAGTTACTGATTCAAATGTTGAGCTGTACTAGGTTAAGGTCAACCTCAAAGTTCCCTAGAGACCCTGTGCCATCTGTAAGCTGACATGGATCCTGTTGTTAACATTCAAATCAGCTATGAGTTGTGTCCCTTATTCAACACATAATGAGTGCTTCCTGGGCTCTAGCACTGTTGTAGCTCTGAGGATACCACAGACTGTTAGCCATCATCCAGGCTACAGGTCTCTAGTTCTTTTTACATAGATACCGAATTATTTCTTAAAATAACTTACTGTCGCCTGTATTTCCCTTCAAAACACAAGAGGTAAGCTTGGCATGACTTGTTCATGCCAGGAGTATGTGAATGATTAATAACCTACTCTATTTTTGTCTAGAGATTCACATTAAATGAGTTAATGTATAATAAAAGCTCCTAGTATGGTGTCTGATCAAAGACAGCCATTGAATATTAATATTTCTGTCAGTGTTTTAATCTCTTTGGAAGTACCCAATTATAGGCTTAAGGAGATAAGCCTTTTTGTTTCTGAAGGAAAGCTACTGAAGGAACTGAGGATGTTTAAAGGGGCGGGGGATCTTTTTTGGGGGATGGTGTACAGCACAATCTTATCTTTAAATATAATATGCTGTCTAATGGAAAAGAGGTTTCACTACGGATGGCAAATGGGTTTCCTCTCCTGAGCCAGTTCTAATCAACTGGTAGTGCCTGCCAGGAATAGGAATAACACTTACGTGGCTCTTTTCCGTTTCTGCGACTTCTCACATGTCACGGATCACTGGATACACAATCATATTTGTTAATCCAAGAAAGGCAGTTTGCTGAAACCGGGAGACCTGTACTTATTGAAATGTCTAGATTTTTAAAACTATACCTATGTTGAGGTTCACAGCCTGCCTAACCCGCTCCTTCTACACGTGCTGTTTGAGAATCATTCTCTTGGAGAAAATTGAAGTTGAGCAGATCTGCATCCTCTGTTAAGTGCGCACCAGGTGCTTGAAGCAGTTGACTTTTCTCCCTTGCTTTTTCCTGACTGTAGCCTAAAAAGGCTATTTTCCTTAACATATTGCACACATTTCAGCTCATTTTGGGCATTTGCCTTTCTGATGCTAGCCTCACTGGTGTCCCAGGTACCATTTTTATGTTCATTACTCATTACTGCCCTACTTACATTATTATGTACACGTACTCTTGGGGTTCAAAGTGGTCCAGAGCTCCCTGTGTCACTACGTTGGTTTTTTTAGTTGTCTCTCTCAAAAGCAGCTCAAGTCACCCTAGCCACCCGAGACAGCTGCTGTTTTCACCACAGGTGAGAGTCCTGGCTCCCCTCCATTCAGCCAAGAAGCCCTGTCCCTTGTAATGGAGGATTTCTTTATAAGTACCTTAGAGACTTCAGCAGCTTTTCACAAAGGTACACGCGAACAGACATTATCAGCGAGGCCACTGAGACCCCGAGGCCTAGGCACTAAAGAGTCAAAGCCATGTTGGGCTAATTCATCCCACCACGCCTGTCCTTCCTGCATTCCCTTTTCTGTATTCCAGCGACATCCCACACTGTCCAAACTACAGCCCCCACCTCGCAGTTCCTTTCTGCAAACACTGAGCTCTTTTTAGGCACTGGGCTCTGTGTTAGGGATACAAGTTGGAAAAACCCCACTGCCCCTGTTCTTTTCCAAACTTTAGTGGCTATATTGCTCTAAGTAGCTTCACTTTGACACACTGTTGCCCGCCCCCCAACTTTTTCCACAGTGCTTTGAAACCCATGTCCCACAGTAAATGAACTCCTTTTGCCCCCACTCTCTTGACAGAACACACCTTCTACCTTTTTGCTGACACTTCTTGAATATTTTCTCATACTTGCAGGGTTTTTTTTTCTCAGCTTTGATATGTATGTTAGTTTCATAGGGCTGCTGTAACAAATTACCACAAATTTAGTGGCTTAAAACAACAGAAATGCATTACCTTACAGTTCTGTAGGATAGAAGTTGTAGAACGGTCTCACTGGGCTGAAATCCAGGTGTCAAGAGGACTGTGTTCCCTTCTGGGGGTTCTCAGGAAGAATTTGTTTCTTTGTCCTTTCCAGCTTCTAGAGGCCACCCATATTCTGTGACTCGTGGTCCCTTTCTCCATCTTTAAAGCCAGCAATGCTGCGTCTCGTGACCATCCTTCATAGTCACATTTCCCCGACTTCCTCTCGGGCCTCCCTCTTCCACTTTTTAAAGCCCCTGTAATGCATGGGGCTCACCTGGATTATCCAGGATCATCTCCCTATCTTAAGGTCAGCTGATAAGCAACCTTAGTTCCATTTGTAGCTTGAATTCCCCTTTGCCTTGTAAATTAGCATTCACCTGTATCGATTAGGATGTGGACATCTTGGTGGGGGGGCAGGGGGCCTCTTGTGGCTACCACCCGTGTTCGAAAGTGACATGTTCATTTTCATCCCTCTTCCTTCCCTTTCTTATTTCCTTTCTCCGTGAATACATCACATCTTGATAGTCTGCTTGATCACCTCATCCAGATGCTGGAAACATCCTCAATTCCCCAGTTAATCCATTGCCAAGTTCTGTGTCGCTACCTCCTCCACACCTCCAGACCTAGTCTTCCCTGGAGATGCTTGCAGGACCCCTGTTTCAGGGGATGGGGAAATTGAGCAGACACACACACAACTCACACAAACACAGCAGTTGCTTTATTGTAGTATTTGTGCTACATATTGGAGTTCTAAGTAATACTTCGTGGTGGAGGGAAGGTGGAAGAAGTCACAGAACTTTAAAAATAATTGATCTAGAGTTGCACTGTCCAGTCCAGTAGCCACTAACTACAAATGGCTATTTACGTTTTAATTAATTAAAATTAAATAAAATGTAGAATTCAGTTCTGCAGACACATTAGCCACCTTTCAAATGCTTGTAAGCCACTAGTAGCTACCACCTTGGACAGCACAGGTATAGAACATTTTCATTCTCACAGAAAATTCAATATATGGGACAGCACAGAGCTCTCGAGTATCTCCCCTTTGCCCACTACCTAGGCACAGTAAGCCCTCAAATGTTAAATGATCGTAGACACTCCCTTCCTGAGACGATGGGGTTATATGGTTTCCTTCCCTTGCACGTTACCTTGCAGTTTTTCCTTGTCAGAATCGAGTAGTTCCTTCCCTCCCTCAGCTGTTTGTGAAATCAAATTATCGACAGCTCAAGTTCTGCCCAGCTGGGTAGTTTGTGATATAATTTATGCGGTATTTCCTTCAGTTCCCTTTCTGTTTATCCTCACGCTGTACTTAGCGCTGTGCTTCTCTCCTAGTCGTGGGATTTCCATACAGGGTGAGTGTTGTGTGGGGGGGTATAATCTTCCTTATGCATATTTTGTCTTCTGCTGCTGCTTAAACGTCTGTGTGTGGGTTGGGCAGGGGCGGGGAAGTATCTGTCTTTTTTCTGCTGCTTCTTAAATGTTTGTGCTGAGGAAAGTAAGCCCTTCCCTTGGCAAACTCCAGCTATGAAACCTATTCCAGCACAAATGCATGATATCATTGTTGACTTTGTTAAAATTTCAACTTTCCATCCCTCTTCCCCTCCCTTCCTCTTAAAAATTATTGCCAGTTCTCCTAATTTTGCAAAGCTTTTGGGTCATTCCTACTTGTCTTTGTTATCTAGTTGTACTATTTGGGCCTTTTTCTCATCTTTCCCCTAAAACAGGGACCAGCTTTTTCTGTAAAGAGCCAGAGGGTCTCTGTCAAAACTGTTCGTCTCTGCCACTGTAGGGCAAAGAGCAGCCTTAGAAGATAGTGAAAGGATGGTTGAGGCCAGATTTGGCTTGCAGGCCGTGGTGTGCCCACCTCTGCCCCAAATCACATTTTAAATCCTACTTCATCGTGCCAAGAGTCTCCTGTCTGCCTTTTCTTCTGGATACGGCCTTCCGATGCCAGAGTTAAAAGTGCCAGCTGTGCCCTGATTTCCTTTACAACATGTTATATTCATTGGGAAATACATTTCAGATTTCTTTGGATTTCGTTGCGTGTTGTGTGTGAGTCAGCAGAAGTCCCAGTGAGGCTTGATGCGCCCTGGGCTCTGGCACACCTCAGCTGTCCACTCCCCAACACTGTACACTCCTGGTTATCCGGAGTCTCACCCCACGTGGAGGCCTTACTACTCACCACGTCTCCGTGTGCATGTGCTCTTCCATGTTGTTCTAGGTAACATTTACTGAACATCTCTTATGAACAATCCACTGCTGGGTGCTTTACATGCATTAGCTTGTGTAGCCCTCAAGCCCACCCTAAGGCAGCTACAATTGTTGCCTCAGTTGTTCTCTCTATTTCACTGGGAAGGGAATACATTGGGAGTGGGAGATTAAGAACTCTTGGGTGGTCACATTGCTAGTAGGCGGCAGAGCTGGGCTTCAACCTAGCTTTGATTGCAAACACCCTGTGATAAAAATATACATAAATCCATCCATCCGTCTGGATTTTGAGTGTGCTGAAAACCACAGAATCACTGATTCCCCCCACCCCCCATTTTCTCTTAGTTTTATTTCTTGAGCAAACCTCTTAACCCTAGTTCTGAGTACTCTTAATGCATCGGAATTTCTTCCTTTTTGGATTATGATTTCTTCCATCTTTTCTAGAGTACAAAACCTTTCCTCCTTTCTCATAAATGGTGTTTGAAGAGGTATATCATAGGTCTTCTATTTGCAGAGACTTAATTTGTAGCATACATACGTCAGGTAGGAAGACAAATACAGCAGTCTGTAGATAAGTGCTATAGTATCTCCCCTTTGTGCTAATAACATGAAGTAGAGTTGTTTTAGCTTCCTCAGAACCTTGCCTCCTGAAAATTTGTAAGGCAAGCCAATTATTTCTTAATCAGCACCCTTCATTAATCTTCCAGGTGTTAGTACTAATGCTAGCCTGTCCAGTCCAACTATAGCCCCGCTTGCCCTAAATGCTCCAAACTTTCGGATCATGAGAATGTTGGTTTTTATGATTTCATATAAGAGTCTTCCAATTTCCTTATGAAAATACAGTACTGGATTCTACAGGACATATCACAGGTATATAATTTGTATAGTCCAAAAGCCATATATCTATGGTAGTATACTGGAAAAGCAGGCCAAGCTTAGTGGCCTTCTCTGCAACTTCAGGGTTAAGTAAAAAATTGAAATCTAGACTGCCTGTTAACGATTTTTGGTTTTCAGTGTTAAATACTAAAAAATATGTATTTTCATTTAATTAGGAGCTATATATTGAAGACAATGTCTGGAAGCTTCTATTTTGTAATTGTTGGCCACCACGATAATCCAGTTTTTGAAATGGAGTTTTTGCCAGCTGGAAAAGCAGAATCCAAAGTGCGTATGGAACCTTAAAAAATTCCGTGAGAATTGTTACGCTGTTGTAATGATAATGGTGTAGTATGATTTTAGAAGTAGAAGAGATTGGGACAGATGAGGTAACTGGAATCCACAATTAAATGAGGCTTGCTCTGCAGTCCCATGGAGATAGAAGCCAGCCAGGGAACGTCCTCTGAATTGGTCGTTCATCCTTTAATTCAGCACACATTTAGCACACACTAGCAGGATGTACCCTGGTCTTCAGTTCCCTGTGCCACCCACTATGAAACGGGACTCCTTAAGCACATAGAAACTTGGTCCACCTATAGTGGGTCTGGAAGAACAGTCATCACTGCCTTGAAATGCCATGAAAACCCGTTCAGCTCCCAGTGAATCACATTTTTCATCAGAACATCCATAGTAGATCCCTTTATACCAGGGAGGGTTAAAGGAGACCTTTACTTACCTGTCCTCCCGCTGCCCCTGAGACTGCGACAGCTTCAGTGGCCTTCTGCATTACCTACTGGCTGGGTGGTGCCCACATGCTCTCCTCCCCCATGACGCACCCAACTTCCTTGTTGTCAAGAATGGTTCCAGAAAAGCAAGCTTGGTTCGGGAACATGTCGGCATTCAGAGTAAACAGAGCCATCGAGTCTTGAGAATAGCTGGGTCCCTTCCATCTTTCTGTACTAGTCCTGTTCCTAATTACTGACGTTAGGCTGGGTTTCTCCCAACCTCCAAAATAAACTTTAATGTCTGTTAAGACAGGAATTGATTTTTGAAATTAATCGTATGATGCTTTTAAAATGTCCATATCTTACCACTAAAATCAGAAATTGAAGGGATATCCTACAGGTGTCATTGCTCATAATTTTTCCCACACTCCTATGAGCTGCTTAAAACGTGGGTTTGAGGTATCTGTGTAGCAGTAGTCAGGTTGTGTTACACAGCTCCTTAAATACAGCTTGTGTGCACTCCAGTGGCCTGGCGATAGGAAAAGCAGTGCAGAGAAAAATACTGTCTCGTGAGTTGGTCTTAGTTCTTTCTCCTGCTACCACTCACCTGAAAGCATTTCTATAGTTTTCTCCTAATCTCTCAAGATTGATCATCAGTGTAAAATAATAGAAAATGCTGCTGTGAGCCAGATACAAAATACATCCATTTCTCTAAGGATTAAATTAGCTGCGTCATGGCAATGGGACTGAAATGAACATGCTTTAGCTGTGCAAGGGTTTCTGGGGCCGCTGGCTGCCTCTCTCGGCCTCCTCAGCAAGGAGGCTGGGTTAGTTTCCTAGGCTGCCATCTCAGCCTACCACCAACTGGGTGGCTTAGAACAACAGAAATGTGTTCTCTCCCAGGTCTGGAGGCCAGAAGGCCGAGATGAAGGTGTCGGCAGGGCCATGCCCCCTCTGACGGGCTAGGGCAGGATGTGTTCCAGGCCTCTCCCAGCCTCCGGGAGTTCCTTGGCTCATAGCAGCAGAATTGATCTTCACATGGCGTTCTCCCTGCGTGTCTGTCCAAATTTCCCCTTTTTATAAGCACATCAGTCATGTTGGATTGGGGCCCACTCTACTCCAGCCTGACCTCATGCTAACTAATTCCATCTGCAGCGACCCTCTTTCCAAATAAAGTCACATTCTAAGGTCCTGGGGGTTGGGACTTTAACGTAGACATTTGGTGGGGGACACAATTCAACCCATACCAGAGGTGTTCTTTGAAAAATGCATGTTGAAAAGTAAAATTCCACAGGAGTAAGGCTGCATTCAGGTTGTGAGTTCCCTCTGCATTGTAGGACTTTCCCACCTTCTCCAGTTAAGTCATTTCAGCCCATGCAAAGGACTGTCTCCTGCTATCACACAGATGACCACTCACAGCTGGGATTGAGCATGGCCTCCTGCCGCTCCCTTCCAGGCCTCCCTGCCATGTAAGCTCCTTACACCTGACAGAGGCCCATGCCAAGCCTTTAGGAGTGCCACCTCATCTGTCTCCACTGTTCACCAGCTGTCACTGCGCACGACCACCTACCCCCACCCTGGCTTGTGCCAACAGCACCTCTGTGGCTCTGCCCCAGCTTACCTAAACTGCCCTCCTTTATCCATAACCACTTAGGTCTTTTTCCCGCCCCCCGTCTTCCTATGAAAAAGATACAAGCATCTGGGAAGGAGGATCTACTTTTGTGTTTAAATGTATTCTTTTTTCACATGCTTAAATAGTTACAGAAATTGGAAACTTCCCTCTTGCAAAATTAAAATAATCTAGTTTCTTGAACACATTCACTATTACAATTATAAATAACTTAATTATCATTGTCTGTTTCTATTGGTTGAGTTTTAGATACCAAATTTAAAAATAGAATATGTGGAAACACTGAAGATCTTTTATAAGTGTGATGACAGTAATAAATGAAGTAAAAGCAGAAAGTGCTTTCTCCCCACAAGAAAAACTATGTATAGAATTTACAGAATGAAACGTTGGCTTTCTTGACGCTCTATGGAACTGTTAACCTGGTGCTGCTCTCACTGTCACGTAGGACGATCATCGTCATCTGAACCAGTTCATAGCTCACGCTGCCCTTGACCTCGTAGATGAGAATATGTGGCTGTCAAACAACATGTACTTGAAAACGGTGGACAAGTTCAATGAGTGGTTTGTTTCAGCGTTTGTTACTGCAGGTCATATCCTTACCTTTTGAATAAAGATCTCTAACTAAAGGTTGGGGTAACAAACTAGAACATGGCACATGGATGCCAGGCTTTGCCATTCACAGGACTTTTATTTTTTTTATTTTGTACTTGTTTTCTAACTTAAAAAGATTATGTTCTCTTTAAGATAAAACTAACCTAACTTTGAACCCAGTTTATGTATTCAACTTTTCCATCGCAAAATACACTGCATGTGACTAATTTGAAGAATATTGTATCAACTGATTGTTTTTCAGTTTTCATTTCTAAGAAAGATTATGCCTTAATTATCTTACATATGAGATTTATTATGCTTCATGACATAAGGCAAGAAGATGGAATAAAGAACTTCTTTACTGATGTCTATGATTTATACATAAAGGTATGGTATGTTCTAAAACTTCTTAAATCTGATTATCAAAAGGGATTCAAACTTTGATAGGGAATGGGTCTATTGAAGTAACTCCCTTATACTACAGTTTTCATCTCAGACTTGCTCTCCTCCAGTCAGAACTCTCTGCAGCTCCCTCATCAGGCAAGCCTTCACCCCCAGGTTATCATGTTATTTAGGAAAACAACTCATGATGGTTATTTTTAAATCGATTTCATTCTCCCCCTTTTGGTACATATAGTTGATTTTATTAGGGAACCCTAAAGAGAAGAGGCAGTCTACATAAGAGAAATTGCTTCATGATTTTAATCTAAAATGTTTCCATCTACTTTACAAATAAGTTCTAGTGCAATGAATATAGATCATAAACCAGCAGGAAATTATTCATATGTTATCAAACAGTCACTCGAATGCCACCCACATTTCTTGATACTTAATTATAAAAAGTAAAATAGGATGTCAGTGGTTAAACTGCAATGCTAACAACGGTATGTTCTCAATGATTTAAATGTTCTGTATTTGGACAAGATTTTTTTGCATATCAGCACAGCTAACAATATTCCTAGTCAGAATTAGCAAATAATATTTTGCCCTCTTATAAAGATGGACAAAGTGATTAAAGTGTAAAAGGTGGTAACTGTTTTCCTTATTAGTGATTCCATTTATTGTTAAGAATTTAACATGTTATGATCCACTCATGTTATCTGAGAAACTGATCACTTAGCCTTGTGTTAAAGGGGAGTATTAAAAAACCTGATTGTTAAAAAATTACAAGAGTAACTTTTAATATCAGTGTGGTGTAACTTTTTCCTAATTCTGAGTATATGGCAGATTTTTAGATTGTTTTATGTAGCCAAAGGGCCGTACAGATTAATCCATGTATTTATAATGAATATAAGTAGGTTAGCATTTCACACACAGGGTGAATCGTGGAAGTTAATTTCGCTGACATAGGCGACCACCATCAGTTATCAGTTTTGCCACACGTACTTCTCCAAAGTAAAACACCAAGACAAAAATTTCCTTAAGGGGAAGTTAACTAACAATGGAACATTTTCGTTGAAAATTTAAAAGCCTTGTTGGGAATGTCTGATTTAATCTAAAACTGAAATAATTTCCTTTTAGCAATCTGATTTGTCTGTCTTTTCACTTTGACAAACTCACTAATACCTTTTTTTCCCCTAGTTTGCAATGAATCCATTTTATGAACCCAATTCTCCTATTCGGTCAAGCGCATTTGACAGAAAAGTTCAGTTTCTTGGGAAGAAACACCTTTTAAGCTGAATGCAGAAAAATTCCGAAATAAACAATGTCACTACAATGGGGTATACTCAGGAATGTGTACATTGTAAGTTACTTGATTAAATAGACTGGAAAAGTTTTACTTGTACTCTCAATTTATCTAAAACTAATGAAATTCCTTGTATATTTAAAAATAGTACATTCGGTTCTTAGAATTATCAACAGATCAACATTTGCTTATGAACAGTGTTATTTATAAAGGGCTGTATTAGTAGTTTTGAAATACCTTTATTTTTTAAGTTGAGAATAAGCTTTTGACTTTCCTCATTCAGATTGCTTGATCTTGATGTAACAATCCAGAACCAAATGTCATTGTCAAGATTTGGTAGACAGATTTAAAACTAAAAGCGTCTGCAGTGAGGAATGAAGTTGCTGGCACATACATGGGCTTAGCTATACATCTAGAAATGTAATAAAAATGAACAGGCAGTATACATAGCACTACCCAAGAAGCCGAAGCAAACAGCTTCTGCAGTGCCAAATGCCACATGCATGTCCCTGTGAGAGACTGGGAACAGTGATCCTGCTGTCATTCTAGAATCCTGGATCCGTGTTTATAAAATGGGGGCTTGGGACCAAAGTGACAGGTTATGTCCTTATATTTCATTTCCCTCATTGTATTAAAGATGGAGTGAACCTGCTGATATCTGTACTAGTAAAGCATTGTAAGGCAATGGTAGCATTATAGACAAAGCAAAGCCTGCATTACGTTGACATTTGCACTCTTGGCCTTTCAGGCTGTGCACCAGAGAGGGCGGGGTGGTCTCTTGTACTGTAACAAGTGTGGGATCCTACTGTGAACGAGTAAATGTCAATTGAAAACCACGGAATATAACCAGATGCTTTCTACGCTAATTATAAGCACTTGAATTTTCTTCTTTTCTGAATAACTTGAGCGAGCAATTCTAAGTTTGGTCTTGTATCTTTGTGAAGTTGCTACCATAATTTTTTACCCCATCTATTTATTTGATTTCTTAAATAAAGATGTTTGTCCAAGATTGTGTAAGTTTAATATCAAATGTTTAAAGTGCTGCTCACCCTGCCACCATAACCGTTTTAGTTCTATTTCCCCTATTGAACGTCCGCAAACAAATATACTCCTATATCTTACCCCATTTTACAGAACTCACATCACCTCACACTAGGTGCCAGAGCTCTGGGAGCACTCAAAGATACTCAGCTAGACATCTAGGAGTAATTTCAGCCGTGCTCATTGGAGAGACCCAAATACGTATTCATTTATAGTTTGCTCTGCGCTCCGACGTAGAATGCAGAGGGCTGTGAAGCAGGCCAGCAGGAGCAGCGGCGGGGTGTTTGAGCAGCAGTTCTAGGGTAGAGACCAGTCCCACCTGGTTGAGCTGCACAACAGCGATCCTTTTCTAGGCTTGAGAAGGTGAGATGGGAACAAGAGCCCTGTGTGAGTATACTACTGTAGTTAAATGCCAGATTTCATGTATGACCGACTGCATCTTTGAAGGATGCTCAAAGGCAAGTCCAACAAGGAGCGTAGGAGCCAGTGGGCTGCATAGGGAAAGCATGCTGGGCTGGAAGGTGTGCAGAAAAGCCACACTGGCATGTGGAGGGGACAGCTGACATGACGGGACGAGGACTGGTTAAGGAGGCTGAAGAGCTAGCAAAGCATAGATCTGGTAGGTAGCTCCCTGGGCGTCAGGCTGCCCTGAGCACTAAATTTGTAATCAGCACTCCTAGAGTGATCCAAATAAAATGCACAAATCTGGTTTTGTCCTCTTGCATGCTTCATCGTTGCCCACACTTTCCGTGTATGTAGAGACCATGCATCTCTGCTGTGCCCATACTACACCCGTGTTCTTTCTCTGCCGTCACATCAACTCTTCCTGGTTGATGGTCCAGTGGTGACTTCTCAGAATCCAGACTATACAGGTCCATTTTCTACTTAACACTTCACTGCCCCACAAGCCACTGGTATGGTGAGAACTGGCATCAATGCCACGTTACAGTGAGAGCTTATACAAGTTTTTATAGAGATGTAAAACAAAATTTTCTTTTAAGACAAGGAATATCTAGAATGTTTTAACATCAACTAGGGAATTTTTAAAGGATGAAGGTGACAAAAACTAATCCATTGATGGAGTTCTACCTTTCCCTCTTCCACACAGCAGTAATTGCTAGATCGGCTGTCAAATGTGCATTTGTCCATTTTCCAAGGTCAGCAGTTTGCCCTCAACACTGAACCGTCTCAAGGCTTTTTACATTCACAGCATGGAAGCACACAGAAGGCCCAACGCCGGTTGGGGTTGGCAAGCAACTGCTGTAATACAGGCCCCTCTCCTCCCAAACTGGGGAGCACCAGACAGTTCTCTCCCGCTAGCTTCCTTGGGGCTCTGCAGTTGCTTCCAGCACTCCTGCCACCACCTGCTTCCTTCCCCCCACCCCTTGTTTTTTTCCCTATTTTTCTGTATAGGTAATACAGGCCAATTAAAGCACCTTTTACTTTCTCCCAAAGAATCAGATTTTCAGCTACCTTTTGCTGCTGGTTGAAGAGCGTTTTCATCAGTTAGTTGTAGTTTCTTTGAAGGCCCAAGCTGTTCCGTCAGGTTTTGTTCCTCCTTAGTTACATTTCAGTACCATGTTTGGTCACTTAGCCCCGTTCCCCGGGTCCCTTTAAGTCACCATGACGATTACTCTCCCTTCCATCGCCTGTCCACACAAACAAAGATCTATCCGTTGCCTTGATCAGTTTTTTGCTGCCCAGCTCTAGACCTCTTAAATGCCAACTAATCTAAACTTTCTTGAGCTAAAAGTAGATTATTTGAAAAGATGCTTAAAAGTTTAAAAACCACTAAGGTATGAGTTAAATCTACACAGGTATCAAAATCCTAGTTTGTAAATACCTACACATATGTGTGTTACGGGCTAAGCTGAACCCCTCCCTCTGCCAATTCATTATGTTGGAAATCCCAGCCCCCAGTCCCTCAGAATGGAACTATTTGGAGACACGGCCTTTAAAATGAGCCCATTAGGTTGGGTCCTAATCTAATCTGACTGGTGTCCTTACAAAAAATTTGGATATAGATGGGGGGAGGTGGGGCAGAGCACGCAAAGGAAAAGTCATCTGCAAGTCATGGAGAGGCCTCAGGAGAAACTAAACCTACCAACACTTTGACCTAGGATTTCTAGCCTCCACAACTGTGAGAAAAGAAATTCCCATTGTTTAAGCCCCCAGTCTGCATTTTGTTACGGCAGCCCTAGCGAACTAATGCAATATGCTTTCCCTAGGTACTAAATATCTAGATGGATACCCAAGAAACCGACACAGGCCTGCCTCCAGGGACAGGAATTTGGTGGCAAAGGTGGATGTTTGTCCCTTGTGCCTTATGATTTTGAACCATGGACTCTACTACCTATTCAAAAATAATCATAAAATTTACTCCTAATACCCATTGTTGACCAAGGTGTGGGTAACTGGCACTTTCATATACTACTGCTAAGATGTCTATCAGCAGAGAACGGTTTGAATAGCTGTTAGACATCCACACAGCTAATAAATGAGGCAGGTCTACTATAATGGAAATATGTCCAGATTATTAAAGGGGCAAGTCACAAAACAATGGGCACATTTTTTATTTGAAAAAACAAAGCAAGTCCCCTTGAGAAAAACCAAAAGGAAGAATATATTATACCAATTTGGGGGTGACCTGTTAGCTCAGTTGGTTAGAGCGTGGTGCTAATATATACCAATTTGTTAATGGTGGATTCCTGTTTTGTTTTTTGGATGATTACAGTTTTTTTGGGGGGGGAAGTGGGAGGAAAGATTGATTATAAATAATAAAAAATAGAGCTCTCTTTAACCTGAGAATATGAAGCGATTTAATTTCCCCAAATTAAGTGTTAAAATGTTTTGCTTATAGCCAAATTATGTTAGGAAATTAGACTTTCAGAAGCTTAGCTTATTGTAATGATACTCTTTTCCAGTGGTTCCCAATGAATGGGGCCAGGGAAAGAACCATACCTATTTCATTTTTGAAAATGTACCCCCCACCCTGCATGACAACCCCCATCCCAAGTATGTCCTTTGATGACCCACCACTACACAACTGAGGGACCCGTCTTCACTAACATGAGGTCTAGGCATTGGTTTGCCTCTGTAGGACAGAATCAGCATGAATGGCGCAAATGTGAATTTTACCCACAAAAGACCACAATTCATTTTATCCGTAACTCTGGTCACTGCAGCAAGATGACGAAAAATCTTGAGAGCAAATCACTAAACAATGTTCAGTGAAAGAGAAGACACTAAATAAACACATGACCAAATAAAGATGTCGTCATTTACCCTCACACGAAGTACAACCCTTAGCATTTCCTCTAAGAATGATAAAGTTGACTTGGGCGGGGGGGGGGGGGGGGGGGGGCAGTGGCACACAATTGACGAGTGATTACTGGTGAGATCAATTCTGGTATGTAGAATGAAAATGTGAACTCCTAAATAATTTTAAGGAGAATGAAGAAGTAATCAAATAACTGCCATGCAAATGCATTCAATTTTAATCTTTAATATCTAACATTATTGCCTTAGGAAAGTTTCCCCCAAACCAGGAATCGAATGCTAATTACATAAAAATATACATATATCAAAAGTAGTTCTCCACTTTCCCGGGAAAAAAACACTAACTTCTAGAATATTCAAGTGCTTTGTTTTACTTATAAAGTCTCGGTCATCTCATTTATTAGCTCTGGAACTTAACATATTTAAATTAAATGTTATTAGACAACTGTTACAATTTGTAAATGTAAGGTGCCATTCATGACTGAGTAAATAGATTCTTCCACAAATGTCCCTTCTCCCATCCACTAATGAACCAGCAATATGGTTAGTTTAATTTTATGAGTAAATGATCCATTGCTGCAAATGCTAATTCTCTTTCCACTCTGTTTATTTGTGTACATGTGTGAGCTGGTTAGAACGCTCAGGCGCCCTCGCTAACGATCAACAGCAAGATGAGCTAGGCTTGGGCTTGCGGTGCAGACTGACCGTGTCTGTCTGAATGAAGTGATCTGACCTATCCTCCGCAGCAAGCACTCTTCGAACTGCTTCCTCAAAGGCCGCTGCGACATTCGTGGCATCTTTTGCACTTGTTTCAAAGTAAGGGCAGTCGCCGTTGTCCCTGCACCAGGCTTGGGCTTCTTCAACAGACACTTGCCGTTCACTTATGTCAATCTTGTTACCCAAAATCACAAAAGGGAAGCTTTCGGGCTCTTTTACATCTGCATAATATATGAATTCTTTCTTCCAGTTACTCAAGTTCTGGAAGCTCTGAGAATCATCGACACTAAAAGTGAGCAGGCAACAGTCTGAACCTCTGTAAAATGGTGTCCTCAGGCTTCTGAATCGCTCTTGACCGGCAGTGTCCCAAATCTGCATGGTAACAATATGTCCATCTACCTCCAAATCTTTATTTAAAAATTCCACACCTATTGTATGGAAGAGCTGGGTATCAAACTTATTAGTCACATATCTATTCATTAGAGAACTCTTCCCAACTCCACCATCTCCAAGGAGAATTACTTTTAAAAGTGATGATTTTCCTGCCATTATTAACCTCAAGATCTTTGACTTCAGAACCCTGTAAAATAAAAAGGTACCATTACATTCCTGTAGACCTGCACACTGATTCTATGAATATCAGCATTTGAGGGAAATAAAACAAAGAGCCCCAGTTCCTTTCTGCACAGAGAATACGTAATAGCAAGAGCTGTCATTTACAGAGCACTCAAGCACGCGCCAGGCACCTAATGTTCCCTACGAGAGCTGGTGAGGGCTCACACTTCCCTTCCTTGGGTCTCAGCTGACTGCAGCTGGTACAAGGCCAAGTCTGCCCCAAAGACCTTGCTCTCCACTGCTCCTCTCTACGCACAATAAGCTCTGCTACCGCTTGTTAGAGATGCAGCAGGAGACCAAAGTAGGCAAGTCTCTGTAACAACTTCAAACAGCCCTTTGGTGACAGACACAGTGGCAGTGTTCACCAATGGCTTTCCTCTCGTGCCAGGGGTTTTCTCGACGACCCCCGCTTTCTCTCTTCCAGTGCCATTACCATAGGAGCTGATAACGGGGAAACCAGAGACAGAAGCTGACTGACCTGGCAGTGAACAAAAATAAGCCAACCACTGAGTAAACAGACTCTGTTCTCTTCATCACGAACACGATTTTGAGTTTGCCAAAATTAATGTCAGCAGCAATGGAATTTTTAATATAATATTGTAATATAGCACATTCTACCCTCAATACTCATTTGGGCAGTTCCAACTCTTAACAAACGTGCTGTTACATGTGTGTTTTAAGGGGGAATGAAATAAACCTTAAACAAGAATGTGGTACTACGTGTACCCCTTGGAGGGCACCCTGGGGCAGGATTAAAAACTTTCCTCCACTACAGGCATCAGCCTGTCGGGTGGGATTTCAGATGCCCATTTACAGATGGCTGCTTCTAAGCACTGATGGGAGCGCTGTTCCTATTCAAGCTTCTGTTTTAATTCTTTATTAATGGAAAGCATACGCAAAATTCCTGAATAATGAGAATAATATCATGAAGCTCCATGGACCCTAAACCTAGCTTCACAATTATCAACTTATGGCAAATCCTATTTCTTCCATAACTCCCCATTCTCCCATCTCCCTATTTTGAACCAAATTATATCACTTAATCTGTAAATATTTCAGTAGTAAGTGGCTTGTAAGTATATTGAAATTTGTGAAAGTAGACAACCTTTCGCGTAGCACTAACAGAACTTTCTGCAAGGGTGGAGATGTCCACCATTTACAGTGTCTAATATGGCAGCCACCAGCACTTGGCATATGGCTGGGGGGAGTGAGGAACTGAATTTTAAATTTAATTTTATTTTTATTTAATTTTAACTAATTTGAATAGCCATATTTAAAGAGCCAATAGCTGTATTGGACAGCACGACTCTAGAGCAAAAATGATAATCAACATGAAAAGTAGATATTGTGAATCGCTCAATGGGAAGGTAATAAAGACATGAATAATAATTGTGATATTTATTGCTTAGGATGAATTTGCAAGACCACTGCAGTTGCAGTAAACATTCTGTGGCTATCTCCTAGTTATGTGCAAATGTGACCCAGTGTAATGTAAGTGAACATGTCCTATAATGTGTAAGAATTCTGCATTTCCAACGACATGCTACACTATTCTGGTAAAACTTGTAGCAACTTGTCCCTAACTCTTACTGGCTCTTTTAAATTAATACTCCAGTAATTACTGCAATTAATACAATTTAAACTGGCCAACAAAAGTATGAGGCAATTAAGGTGCATATACCTCTTGGAGTCTTTCGACTGCCAATGGATCACTGTGCCCAATGCCCAGACTAAATTAATGTCAGAGAAGAAACTGAAACAATCTCAAGCCTCTTAATTTTGTGAAATAGGTAACAATGTGCTAAATCGGTTCCTTTAATACTTTGCAATCTTGCTTAAACAACTTCAACTTATAGAAAAAGGAGTGACAAAACCAAAAAAGCACACAAACTATTCTGACATTTGTCAAATGCCCCCTCCTCAACATTCCTCAGTAGTTCAGAGATTCAAGTCTAAGTTCAACTTCTAAGGCAAGACACTTGGCCCTGCTCCCCATTCTCGGCTTCAGTCACTACTCGGAAATGCACAGATGGGGCTGAAATTCAATTCCACTTGCTCAGTTCGCACTCTCTCCCTTGCCTTCACCTGGCACATGCTGTTCCCGCTGCTGGTGATTCCACCCCAAGTCACTTAGGGCCCTCAGAGCCACTCAGCTTGGTCATCGCCAACACTGGGAACCTTCCCAGCAGCCCCCATCCCAAGGTTGTTCCTTTCACACAATGTCTGAGACACGTGAACACAAAGTTCCATGTTCCGTAATGCAGGTGTAACAAATTATAAACCAGATTATACATGCTAACCGCCTCCACTCAGATGACTGTTTGCATCAAATTAAGTCTTGGAAATTCCTTGTGATTTGTCATTTGTAATTTTATCAGGACACTTTCTTTTTTCCATAATAACATGGGATTTCCTAGTTTGTGCCATTATTATGATCAAACAAATTTGGGGAATGTTAGACCCACACACCAGGAAATAGGGTACAATGTTTACATTTCCCATCTATAATTTGAGGCCTCCCAGATATCCTATTTGGGAGTCGGTTGACATTTACTAAGACAGCTAATATACACACACAAACATCTCTGTGATTCTCAGTAGAGTTGTATATAAGCATATATATACATGGTGATACAGATACTTGTACAAAACATCTTATTTCCCAGTGACATCTAACAAAAGCTAAATTCATGCAATCTACACAGTAACATAACTATAATCAGCTTAGACATTAAAAATGTTACCTTTTTCTTCTCTGAAAACAGTAAGTCCTTTGAAACTTCTTTAGTGTAAGCTGAATGAATGAAGGTAGCCTGCTATGTTATTTTCAGAACCCACCTTAAAATGGAATGTGAAGTCTTTTATACTCCAGTTTGGAATGGTTGCCCAAAGACAACAATCTTCATCAAGATTAAAACACTTTTTTAAATTCTATAAGGAAATCTGAATAAGAAAAGCACAGTAAGTACATAGGTCATAAATCTCACCTTAATTGTTCAGTTCAAGCATCATCATCTGCAAAGAAAAAAAAATTAGAAAGCTCACTTTAGCAATGTACATTAGATTTGTTTTTGTAATTGTAAGAGTACACGCAGGTGGGGAGGGTCCGAGGCCCACACCCGGAAACCTAGCAAGGTAAAGTTGCGTCTTGAGTGTGGAGGCGACGACTTCTCCGGTTCCTCGGCGATGGCGGCGTCCGGGAGTGGTATGGCCCAGAAAACCTGAGAATTGGCCAACAACATGCAAGAAGCCCAGAGTATCGATGAAATCTATAAATACGACAAGAAACAGCAGCAAGAAATCCTGGCGGCGAAGCCCTGGACTAAGGACCACCACTACTTCAAGTACTGCAAAATCTCCGCGTTGGCTCTACTGAAAATGGTGATGCATGCCAGATCAGGAGGCAACCTGGAAGTGATGGGCTTGATGCTGGGAAAGGTGGACGGTGAAACCATGATCATCATGGACAGTTTTGCTCTGCCTGTGGAGGGCACTGAAACCCGAGTAAATGCCCAGGCCGCTGCCTATGAGTACATGGCCGCATACATAGAAAACGCCAAGCAGGTTGGCCGCCTTGAAAATGCAATTGGCTGGTACCATAGCCACCCTGGCTATGGCTGCTGGCTCTCTGGGATTGATGTTAGCACTCAGATACTCAATCAGCAGTTCCAGGAACCGTTTGTAGCCGTGGTGATTGACCCAACAAGAACAATATCTGCAGGGAAAGTGAACCTTGGAGGCTTCAGGACATACCCAAAGGGCTACAAACCTCCTGATGAAGGACCTTCTGAGTACCAGACTATCCCACTTAATAAAATAGAAGACTTTGGTGTACACTGCAAACAATATTATGCCTTAGAAGTCTCATATTTCAAATCCTCTTTGCAAATTGCTTGAACTTTTGTGGAATAAATACTGGGTGAATACACTGAGTTCCTCTGGTTTGCTTACTAACGCAGACTATACCACTGGTCAGGTCTTTGATTTGTCTGAAAAATTAGAACAGTCAGAAGCCCAGCTGGGACGGGGGAGTTTCATGTTGGGTTTAGAGACACACGACCGAAAGTCAGAAGACAAACTTGCCAAAGCTACGCGAGACAGCTGTAAAACTACCATAGAAGCTATCCATGGATTGATGTCTCAGGTTATTAAGGATAAACTGTTTAATCAAATTAACATCTCCTAAACCATCACTAAGTAGTACTTTTGCCTGCAAGCCAGTCTGTGAAAAATACTCGAGTAACACATTAAAACCAGGTACCAAAAATCTGTTAGAAGTATAAGGTGCTCTGAAGTGTCCTGAACATTAACACCCTGTAATAAAACTCTTCAAAATGAAAAAAAAAAAAAAAAAAGAGTACACGCAATAATTAAAATGTGGAATATCTGACTTCTATTAGCAGCTAGATTTTTAATTTAAAAGGAAAATCACAGCTGAAAGCTGCCCATGACCATTCTGAGCCTAAAAGAAGTCATGGAATCAAATACTACACTTTAATCGTTTTTTTCAGAAAGTTTTTCACCTGCCTACCCTTTTTTTCTAAGTTTCATACTAAAGAGAGCTATAAAATTTTCTTAAGATGAAAGGTAAAATGTTTCATTTCTTCTTCAGAATTTGCCTCAATTTTGAGTGGCTTGGAATAATCATATTCCAGGGAATAAAATACAAGAAAAATGAACATAAGCAAGGCAAAAAGAAGGGCCACGCGAGGGAGGGGCACTAATGAGAACACAGGAAAAGTCGGGCTAAGGCACCAAAGAGTGTCGTGAAGCTTCTTTCTGGGCAGCCAAGGCCGAGGTAAAAACCTTCTTGTGACCAAATAAAAGCCTGCTGTCAGAAAGGAGAAGTGGCTCCTGGCACCAAAGGCCAAGAAGGCAGACCCGCGGGCATCCTGAAACTCACAGGACAATGGTGACGAGTACCTACCTCCAGTGCCCTTGAAGCAGTTCAGCACTGTGCCAGGCTCATTATAGGCGTGCAGGAAGTTTCTGTGGAATGAACACATGAAGAAGTCTTTACTGGCAGTTTTCGCAAAAGGTTTCTTTATGGCCATTTCTTCAGTCACATTTCAGTAAGAGTTATGGGCAGAACAAATGAGAGGATTACGCAGGCAGACGCTGGGAAGCCCAAGGATCCTAGCCAGAGACCAAATTCAGTGTGACAGTTTCCCAGTGAGCACCGCGGGGCTGTGCTCAAGTACTAGCCTCTCTTGGTCTAACGAAATGGTTTCAAAGCCCCTGCCCCCCTAAAAGCAAAGGGCATTTTTGTGGGACTTACATACAGCTGCCCTTAACTTATCAATTCAATCGATGGGAAAAAAACGAGACTCCAAACCTTGACCTTTTGGCGTTAAGGATAAAAGAGTAATAATGCAGGCAGACCTCAGGGACACTGGGCGTTCAGTTTCAGACCACCACAATAAAGCAAATACCACAAGAGCGAGTCACATGAATTTTCCGATTTCCCCGTGCATATAAAAGTTATGTGTATACTATACTATGTGTGCAATAGCATTATGTCCAAAAAGCAATGTACATGCCTTCATTAAAAAATAATCTATTGCTTAAAAAACATGCTAACTATCATCTGAGCCTTGAGCGAGTCCTAATCTTTTTGCTGGCGGTTGCCACAAACCTTTAATTTGTAAACAACCACAATATCTGCAAAGCGCAAGAAAGCAAAGAGCAATAAAACGAGGTATGTCTGTAATAACAAGGCTAACAATGACCAAGCCCTGTAAGGCATTCACTCCTCACAAGTCTCTCTTTATCCCTATACTCCAGACAAGGGCACTGACTCAGAGGTCACACAGCTAGTAAAAGGTGAAGTGAGACCTGAATGTGGCCAACTGACTACTCTAAAGCCCAGCACACAACCTACCAGGGACAGCTGCATTTGCATTCATTTCTGGGGGTTTTCCTATTGCTGCGGCGGGTATAATGAAAATAAGCAGTTGCAATGGTACGTCTTTCAACTGCTCGCTTTATTTCAAGATCTGCACAAAAACAAATAAACTTGACAGAACTAGTAGCAGTCAATCCACTGACACGTAGTAGAAAGCAGTATTAGTGAAGACTATACACCAGTTTCCAGTGTGGGCTGTTCCAAAGCAATGTGTCAATGCTCGTTTTAGGCACACGCTGTCCTTAGAAGGCAGCCTCACCAAGGTCAGATTCCACTACAGGTGGATTTGACCACAGGCTAAGCTCAGCAGGGGACAACTGTGAGAAGAGGGGAGGGAGCAGGAAGTGGGACCAGCCCAAGCCAAGGCAGCCGGAGCCACACTGGGGGAGCGCCTGCACTTGGAGCCTGAAGAGAGAGGAGGGTTCCATGCAGATGGGAGTGGAGAGAGAGGCCTGCACCAGGCACGGCCTTAGAAGCCAAGAAGGATTTTGGAAATGACTTAAATGCCTAACTGGGGGGTGTTGTGCACACCTTGCGGAGACATGGAGACATGGCACTGTAGAAATATACCCAAATAGTAAGCACACCGTGACCACACAATGTAGAAGCTTACAGGTTTATATTAAAGTCTGCAAGTCACCCCAATAAATTTAATTAAAAAAAAAAAAAAGTCTGCAAGAAAACCTAGAATAATCAATACTGAGTTCAGTCTTCAAAGTTCTGATCTGGTTGCAAAGTCATACTGTTCTAAATATCAAAAGTATATCAAAATGAATCAAAAGCTTCATTTTCACTTAAAGTCTAGCTCGACTGAATGCTGCAGTTAAATGAAATGGAAATCATCTTTAAATTCTTTAAATACTGCAATCCACCAGACCTCAAGGAAAATGGCTTCCTAAATTTTTCTACAACTAATTATATTAAAAATCACTGAATATGACACCAAAACCACAAGCAACAAAAGAAAAACTAATAATAAATTGAACTTCATTAAAAGTAAACTTTCGTGCTTCAAAGGATACTATCAAGAAAGTGAAAAGACAACACAGAATGGCAGAAAATATTTGCAAACCAAATATCTGATAAGGGACTTGTATCCACAATACATAAAGAACTCTTACAACTCATCAATAAGAAACAATAACCCAATTTAAAAATGGTCAACATCATTACCAAGTAGGGAAATGCAAATCAAAACTATGACATACCACTTTGCACCAAGATGGCTAGAATAGAAAAGATAAACCGTGTTTCCCCGAAAATAAGACCTAGCCAGACCATCAGCTTTAATGAGTCTTTTGGAGCAACAATTAATATAAGACCGAAACACGGTAGACAATAACAAGTGTTGAAGAGGTTATGGAGAAACTGTTACCCTCATGCACCGCTGATGGGAATGTAAATGGAGCAATGATAATGAAAATCAGCCTTGTGGTTTCTCAAAAGGTTAAACATAGAGTTACCACATGACCCATCAATTCCTCTCTGAGGCACATACCTATACCATAAATCCACACAAAAGCTTGTACACAAATGCTCACAGCCGCATGATTCATAAAAGCCCCAAAGCGGAAAGAACCCAGATGTTCATCAACGGATGAATGGATAACAAAATGTGGAATATCTATACAATGTGGAATATCTATACAACAGAAGATTAATCAGCTATAAAAAGAAAGACGTACTGATACACGCAACAACAAAAACATTACAATAAGTGAAAAAAGCCAGACACAAAAGGCCACATATTACATGATCCCATTTATAGGAAATGTTCAGGATAGGCAAATCCATAGACAGAAAGTCGATCTGTGATTCCAGGGAATATGGGGGAGAGGTAATTGGGGAGTGACTGCTAGTAATAAGGGCAGAGTTTCTTTTTTGGAGGACAGGGTGAAAATACTCTGGAATTACAGAATGGTGATGGTTACACAGCTTTGTGACTATATTGAAAGCCACTGAATTGCACACATTGGAAGGATCCTTCCAATATAATATAATTCACAGTATGTGAATTATATAAAGAATACAGATATACAATGGGTGCCAAAAAAAGTATACACATTTTAAGAAAGGAAAAAACTGCATTAAAATTGTAATACTCAATATATACCGATAACAAAACATGAATACAAGTCACGTGTATACATTTTTTTGGGAACCCCTGGTATGTTTAGATACACACAGCCTAAGGTCTTATTAGCAATAAGACCCTAAACTTTGATTTACACACAGCCACAAATACTCTTTGTCCCTTCAGCAGTGTCCTTTTAAATAAACCAGTCACAGGCACAACAGATACTATTTTAGGATTACAATACCACGTGCTGGCACCAACACATGCTGCATGTGGCACACACTAATCTGAATGGAAAGTTGGATAAGTAGGTCACTGGCAGGAAAGAAAATAAACCATGTTTTCAGCAGATACCTCTAACCAGCCAGTTGTGTATGTGTCGGTTTCCTAATTGCAATGTCACCTCCCTGGGAAGGCTCCCCAACACCTAATGCCATCATTCATTTGTCCTTTTTTTGTTCTGCAACATCTTGTACAAAGCTTTACAAATGGTGAGGTATCAAATAAGTGCTAAACTGAGAACAAAGTAAATTACTTCCTCCTTTATTCTTGTTATTCTATTCTTATTTTCTCCTTGTACTTTCCGTACATACAATTTTTTGTTTCTCTAATCAATCAGTTCTTCCCCCATTCTATTTTTGAGGATTATTAAAATGTGTGGGGACAAAAAAATTGATTTTTAACATGCAAGTCTAATGAGAAAATCACTTTAAAGTAAGTACTGCTGACTGCCACAGGGAGCTAGTGAATATTAGAAAAGACAACATTCCTCTAACAAGTAGCCAAAGGGATAGGAGGCTGTGTTTATAAACTGCTTTTCTCAAAATTTCAGATTTTGAAACACAACTCTGTAACCTCTTGATTAGTTCTCACTTCCAAACACTTAAATTGCATTTATTACTGTTTTAAATTTAGGAACAGATTTTTTTTCAAAATGGCATGTTCCTTTTGCATTCATCCTGAATGTCCTAATTAGAGGCATACCGCTTATTTCATTTCATTTCATAGCTTGAGAAATTGAGGCTCAAAGAAACTAAGGGAAAAAAGCATGGATAATCTCTAAATTATTTCTATTTTCACTGGAGCTGTATTTATTTCCTTATAGTATCTTAACATAGGTGTGTCTCTGTCGCGTCCAGCGCAACACCGGCAGTGAGGGTGCGAGAAGGGGCAGCTTGGGTTAAGTTTTTTTTGTTTGTTTTTTAATTAATTTTATTGGGGTGACAATTGTTAGTAAATTTACATAGATTTCAGGTGTACAATTCTGTATTACATCGTCTATAAATCCCATTGTGTGTTCACCACCCAGAGTCAGTTCTCCTTCCATCACCATATATTTGATCCCCTTTACCTTCATCACCCACCCCCCACCCCCTTACTCTCTGGTAACCACTAAACTATTGTCTGTGTCTATGAGTTTTTGTTTCTCATTTGTTTGTCTTGTTCTTTTTGGTTTATATACCACATATCAGTGAAATCATAGGGTTCTCTGCTTTTTCTGTCTGACTTGTTTCACTTAGCATTATTCTCTCGAGATCCATCCATGTTGTCACAAATGCTCCTATATCATCTTTCCTTACCACCGAATAGTATTCCATTGTGTATATGTACCACAACTTCTTTATCCATGTTCATTGCAGCTTTGTTTACGGTGGCCAAGACATGGAAACAACCAAAATGTCCTTCGATAGATGAATGGGTTAAGTTTTTAAGAAAGAAACAAACAGAGACTTAATGCAGTTAAAGCTCTCCGAAGGCCAGGGGTCTCTCAGTCTCAGAGGACTGGAGCCCAGAAGAAGGCCGACTGGAGGTTTTATTGAGGTATACAAATACAAGAAAGTAACATTGTTTCTTACACGGTCTGTGAGACTCATACATCATAGCAGAAAAATGCTTATTCCAATCACCCTTTGTCTATAAGCAGCCGAAGCACAAGGTCCCATGATGTCTTACTTAAGGTATGTACCCTCTCAGGGTCAAGTCTCTCATATTGTAACAGCTCCGTTGAGATAAGTGGAGAGAACTGATCTTTATTGTCCTCATGACTTCTCTCACAAACAGGTACCAGGGAAAAGCCAGAGCCAGCAACAGCTTTTCCCAGGCAGGGGCAAGGGGAGGCAAGGCCTTTTCCCACATTTTTCTAAGGCAGCTCATTGGGAGTTCCACCTGGCTTAGGTTGTATCTCCCGTGAGATATCTTACCCGTCTTTGGCTGCAAACCATCTTTTGGGGACCAGACAGAGAGACATAAGGTGTAAACACAAGAATGGAACAGAGTCCCAGAAAGGCACAGTCTTACAGACTCTTCTTTCCTTAAGGAAAGACACGGGGGGGGGGGGGGGGGGGGGGCGGGGAGACAGTCGGCTAGGCTGTTGTGTGACTACAGGTCTCACTTAACAGCCTAATTAACTCCAACCTTTGTTTCTAGTCTTCCCGGTTGTCTTGCTGAAATGTATGAGCAAGAAGCAAGTCAAGGAAGTCAGTAAGTCTAATGGGTACTATCTCTACAGCAAGAGGGCCACCCCAAAAAAGCAAAATACCATAGGAATAGACCAACTTGGAGCCACAACTTGCCAGATGAAATTAATTATCCAATGGACCACTGAGTATTACCTCATCGAGACAGCAAGAGAAGGAAAAAACTGAAATCAAACCACACTATCAAGCTATTTTAAAGAACTCAGTTCAATAAGTACTCTTTTCTGAAGACGAGTCATCTAATTAAACTTTGAAGAAATACAGGCTCACAGTTTTGCTTAAAACAAGGCACCGCTGTAGTTAGGTATACTAACTAATCATTAACAGTTGTGGAGACAGTGGGAAGGGAGAAGAGAGGAGAAAAAAGATTTGGTTAAGGAACTGACTCTTCTTAAACCATCCTGAAAGTAGAGCAGCCTTATCCAGGAGAACTTTCTGCGATGGAGGAAATGTTCTCTGTGCTGTCTAACACGGCGGCCACTCACCACATGTGGCTACTGAGCACCTGAAACGTGGCTGTCCAGCTGAGCAACGGAATCTTTCATTTTAATTAGTTTACATTTAAATTGCTACGTTGCCCTGTGTTGGACAGTGTACATATAGAGTGTGCTTAATTGGGAGTCCATGGAGGAGCTGCAGGGGGAAAAACGCACCTTCTAGAATCACATGTGAAATAAGCACGAGTGTACGAATGGAAGCGTGTGTGCTGGATTGAGCTTTTCTCTGCAAAGAGTAAAAAAGGTTTCAAAGAGTAAAAAAGGGCCTCAAGAAATGATCAAGACATATCTGCATCATGTGTATATTACATGTGATCCATTTGTGTAGCTCATAACTTTCTCAAGACTTCATCTTTACTTGGCATCACTGTTTCCCATTCTCTCCCTCACTCATAAGACTTTATTAATATTGCACTTTGACCATGAACTGTGATGGTTCAGCAAACAGACTTACTCGTGGAAAACTGCTAATCCTGGGAGTAAGGATAACGTTTTGTTCTTTGTTGTGTTTAATGAGATCTTTAAAAGGAACAAGCATAAATAAATCTACCTGTAATAAGTGGGGACAGTTTAAGGGTACACTTTGGGAGACAGAATTAAAATGCAAAGAAACAGATAAAGATCACAAGATAGGAGGAATGCAGTACTGAGAATTGGCTGGGTGTTTCAGGAAGAATGCATTATAAAAGAAAGAAATTTAAAAATGCATGTTAGAAAAATACATTAAAGCAGCTAAACACAAATGTGATCTGCAATGACCTACTGTAACTTAAGGGAACATTGGTTCTGACTTCTCTCCTCAAGTTAGATAAGAAACCAGGTGTCTTGAATTTGGAAAAGGTAAGGGCTGGAGGACTTCCAAATAAACTCAGGAAAGAATTAGTATACAAACACTGCCCAGATGCATGAAGCCACAGCAAAGTGGAACTTCTTGGCTATTAGAGAAATTAAGTAAGAGGAGTGGAAATTTCCCAAGAAGATATATTTCAATGGCAGCTACATGTCTGGCATATAGGACTCAGCTAGATTAGGTTCCCATTCTGCAGGGAAGTTGTCACCAGGGCAAAATGAGAAAAACGTTAAGAGTGCTGCAGGTAGCTTTCCAGAAAGTTCACTTCATCCCACTTCTCCATCAACGATGCCCCCATCAAGGTAATGAAGCTGACTTCGCTTACAAAAAGCTTTCCAAGCCTGAATTTACTCTGCCATCACTACCTATTTCACCTCTATGCCTGATTAACCTTCTATTCTGCTCCCTACACATAGGCTCCCAACTTTATCTCCCTCCTCTACATATGCAGAAGTTACCAGACATCTCCTAATGTTCATCTGGTACCCTGATGGCAGTTCAAATACAACATATCTAAAACCAAGCAAATATTTTCCCCATTTCCAAAATCTCTGTCTTCTTCTGTCTTACCCACTTCATTCACCCACACAAGAAATGTGTCCATTTCCCTCCCTACCTATTGCTATTGTCATGTTTGCTCAAATAGCAAATGCTACGACCGGGATAACATTAGCCACCACTGTTTACTAAATATCTACTAGGTACCTGGCATAGAGCACCTTCAAATCACCTGCAAGTTGGACAATGTCACCCATGTTTTATAGATCAATAATCTCAGGTTCACAAAGATCAACTTCCCCTGATCTAATTAAACAGGGCAGATCAAACATGTGTAACCTTCACTCCCACCAAATGACAGAAAGGACTAAGAAATGTACAAACCCCCAAAAAACAAGAGGGAACAATGGTAAATGAGAGACAGCAACCAAATTGAAAAAATGGAAAACAAATGGTCCACTAAGTGACACACTGAAGAGACCAGGAAACCTAACACACTTCTTGACACTTACTGAGACAGGTTGGCCAGGGCTGAAAGTGCAAGGGTTTCTGGAATACGGGAGAAATTGACCGGGAGAATACGACCACCCCTCTGCACCCAGTGGCCCCTTTCTCCACCAGAATATCTACTTCCTAAAGAAGTGTGAGCAGCAGAAAGTGGGGATGAAACACCACGGACAGGAAGGGAGAGGGGAATCAGGGACAACGTGCATAGGAAACAGGGGCAGGGCAGGCTGTTTTAAATTTCTGAGGAAACCACAGAGCTACTGGCCATTTGCAGGACACTGTGCAAACTGGCACTTGAGGAAGTTCAGAGTTTCAACATTAGATCACCCCACATTCCTTTCAATGACATCATACTAATACAGGGAAGGGACATGAGGACTACTTTTACAAAAGAAGAAACTAGGAGGCTGGATTCCAAGCCTGCCGCCTACGTGCTCCAAGACACAGAACTCGGGCAGTTAATCAATCAAACAGAACAAACCATCCAAAGGCTGTTAAGCAAAGAGATTCCATTGTGGCCAGCCCCCATCCCCGTAGGAACAATCCACAGGTTGTGCCTTACAAAAGTTAAAGATAAACCTGCCCCTATTCTTCTTGCACCTCACAGAAGTTAAAGATAAACTTAACCATTGTTCTTTCCTCCTTTCACCCACACCAAGAAATTTTCCATGGAAGTGTACATGAACCCTAGCCCAGCGGACAGAGGGGGGTCTCTCTTCCACTAGCAGTTAGAGACCGCCACTGTCTGTGGGTATCTTTCCTTTTCTTACTTACTCTTTGCTAAATAAACTTTCACTTTGAACTCTACATCGGCTCACATTTGAATTCTCTCCTACCTGAAGCCAAGAATCTTCTTGGCCCAGGGCTGAGACCTCACTCCAGGGGATTTGCCCGCGGGCATCAATACCTCTGCAAGTTGGTTTTCCAGGGCTGGCATGGCAAAATATCAAGCTCTGCACAAATATTAACGTGGAACAGAATATGAGGGCGGCAGCTGCTCCAAAACAACTATTTAAGGAATTTTATTACGAAGACTGGAACTCATTCCAGAGAATACTCTGCATTCACCAACGTGTGGTCCTCAACAATTCTTCTGTTGTCCTGACTTCCAACTAAACCATGCAGGTATTTTTTAGACACATGCACCTAATCACTGCTGATTCCACATGCAGGAAGCTGCAGACTAGAGCAGTCACCTAACAGCACGCGCAGCCCAGTGAGTTCTAACGTTTTTGAGCCTGTTAAATCATTTAAACACTCCTTTATTTGTCAGGGTTCTACATAGCAAGTTCCAGAAACAAATCTGTAAGTCTTTCGCATTGATAACACAACCACTCTTATGAGAACTAACCTTCTGCAAACTACTTTAGCCTCTGTACACAAAAACCTAATAATACACGTCTCAAGAATTTGTAATTAAAACAGTTAGTTCAGTTTACACTGAACAGTTCAGTTAGTTTTCACTCCTCTGCTATCCTTCACACTTGGATAATGAATGTGGCCATGGAATGAATGCGTCAAACTGTGCCATACTGTTTCTCCATCCCGTTAAACAATAGCATAGATTTGTAAGGCATCAGGCATGGGACAAAGTGAAGTCTGTGTCCAGACTCCTCACGATGAAATGAGCTGGGCTGGGTGAAGCCTCTACTGCCTGCTTCACTTCTACCGTGTTTCCCCGAAAATAAGACCGAGCTGGACCATCAGCTCTAATGTGTCTTTTGGACCGGGTCTTATATAAGACCGGGTATGATATATGATGTGATATGATATGATATGATATAATATAATACCGGGTCTTATACTAATTTTTGCTCGAAAAGATGCATTAGACCTGATGGTCCGATTAGGTCTTATTTTCGGGGAAACACGGTATTAGGTTGGTGCAAAAGTAATTGCCGTTTTTGCAATTATTTTTAACCTTTTAAACTGCAATTACTTTTGCACCAACCTAATACATTTCTTCCAAAACACACCCATCTGTCTCTATGCCATGCTGATCTAGCTGTCACCTTACTTATATTCATGTACATCTAGTCATCCTCTCTATGCTCATAAGCAACAGCATTCCAAACCCTGTACCTACCATGGTCAAAAATTAATGAAAGAATCCAGAATGTGAAAATACCCAGGACTCATCTTCACATGTACAATATGAAAATTCACTTTGGGAAACAGATTTCTCCTTCAAGTGACTTAGTGAGCCCTGCACCCCGGGCCTCCTGGCAAGCAGGGGCCTGAGGCTGCTTCTAGCCTGGCCTCCTCCTCGGCACAAGGCAGTCAGGCCTCCCTCCACCTACACACCTGCCTAGCCAGGTCTCCTCCCTCAGGTATCCTGTCCTTTTATTTGCATCACAGCTTTCCAAACTCCCTGAGGCATTTTGTGAGTTCACCCCTCCCCCACAAAAAATCCTTAATAAACGTTCTCTGTTGATGACCTACTTAGTCACAAGCCCTATTTTCTTGTCCTTGGTTTTGACTAACAAGTTTATTACCTACCTAACTTTCAAGTGAGAAGTGTTTCCCAAACACACACACACACACACACACACACACACACACACACACATCCATTTGACATATTTCCTTCTGCTGCTTAACCAGCAAATTGCCTGGGGCAGAACTACTTAGAAGCCAATAATTTGATGTCTCTACTTGGTGTCATATACTCTCATAGAAATTATAAAAGTACAACTGTCTCATTTTACAAAGAAAGAAATGTGGTGACCTAACTTGGCCAGAGTGGCAAGCCAACTACAGATGGAGCAAGACTTCCTCTGAGGCCAGTGATGTTCTTCCTGCACCAACTCCTTTTGCCCCTTCCCAGAATAAAACCCCTCCAGTAAGAAAAGAATACACTTTCCTTCCTTGGATCCCAAGTCATAGCGATCATGTTAAGCTGTATAATTTAGAATACCCTCTACCCCACAGCAGACAACTCCTGATATGAGGCAGAGAAATCTAGTCATTGGCAAAGAACACGCTGTCAATTAGCATGAGTCAAAAAGCAAAGCTACCCACAAAGATTCCTAAAAACAGAACCAGCCCTTCTGACTCCTCTCAATCAGTCACTCCCAAAGTTCACCTAAAAGTTACACTTGTCACCGGAATGACGCAGTACATATATTGAAGGGCTTAGTCTTAGATAGGCCTGATGAAAACAGGCTGGAAAATGCAAGAAAAGAAAATAACACAAAAGTCGTTCTTTAAAAAAATGTCATCATTTATTTCTTGATTTCAATGATAAAACGCATGCATAAATACTGTCTACTGAGGCTAAATTTAAGGAAGAATTTTATGCTCAACAAGAATGGCTACTCAATTTGATTGTTAAATATTCACGTGGTCAAACTACAAAGCTATCAAAAGGACAGCAACTTTTCTTCATTTCACCTAAGTCTGTCCACAGTAAATGCCATGTTATACCTGTGTGTGTGCCCGTTTTGTTTGTGCGTGTGTTTTTGGGTTTTTTTTAATGACACCTGGTGCCTGACCTTGAGCAGCCCGGGTAGTAAATTTTGTCCTAGGACAAAGTCGGAACCTGATCTTATGATTGTAATTAGACTGGAAGCTCCTACTGCCCTCCAAATCACCAGCACCTTTGTATCAGTGCCTGACAGGCTACTCAGAAAATGTCTGTTGACAATTCGAATAATACAGAAACCAAACTCCCTAAGTCTACTTCCAGGGATCTGAATGGCTCTCAAGTTTTTTTTTTTTTTTTTGACACTTCTGCCCTAAGAAAAAAAGGATTCTGTTATCAGAAAATTATCTTCTCAGTCCTTAATCTTTCAAATGAATGAATATGCCTCTTAGTCAAGGGAAATCTCAAGTTCTCAAATTTACCCCTGCTCTTAAAATAATGAGGAAGAATCCTACATAGGAAAATAACATTGCATTTGAACTACAGAAGCACTAAAATGTGAGCTCTGAAGTTCCACGGACTGCTGTAAAGCAGGGTTTCTCAATCCCCGCACTAGTGACATTTTGGGCCAGACAGCTCTTTGTTGTGGGGGGCTGTCCTGTGCATTTTAAGTCATTGAGCAGATCTCTGGCCTCTACCCACTAGAAGCCAGCAGCACTCGCTCGCAGGTGTGAACCAAAATGCCTGCAGACATTATCAAAAGTCCCCAGTTGAGAACTACCTCCCACAGGCCTGCTTTGAATCCTGGTCTGCCCTATGTGATTATGCGGACCAGACTGAACCCTCCTGTGCCCCAGCAAATTCCTCATCTGTAAAATGGAGTAATGCCGCAGAAATGCTGTGAAAATTAAATAAAATTATGTATGTACAGGATTTACATGGAGAGAACAACCAGTGCCAGAGGAGCTGCCCAAGAAATAATTAAGATATTAGGGGAGGCTAAAAATTAACTTCTAAAACCAAACCAACTTAATTTCAGGCCACCAGAGTACTGTAGCCTTCATGGTTAGAAGTAACTGAGATAGAAAGAGAAAAGAAGAAGTAGGAAAAGAAGGAACAGCACTCAAGTTATCTCCCTAATCTCCAAGAACCCAGCTTGGAATCAAGGCCAAAGATGTTCTACTTAGGTTTCACTGATCCACTCTAACCTCACAAATGATAAACCAAAAATATCGCCACATCACAAAACTCTCCAAAATAAATGTCATCAAGCCAGAAACGTTTTAGTATAAGCAAGAGGAATTTACTACAATGTCTACACAAAGACACTGAAACCACCAGACTGCCCCCCACCATTGTCTTAGATTTGGGAATCTAAGATACTAAGAGTTCTGGACAAGCCGTTATAACTTCAACATAAGCTTCTAAAAGAAAAATTAAGAACAGTCTCCTTAAACACCCGACTGAAGAGTTCTGGGTTTCCTTCATCTCTACAGTTTTGCTCCACTGACCAGTTTTTGAGATTACAGGCAATTTAGGAATTTTTCCATAACCATGGTGCCAGAGATTGAAGGATAAACACGTAAAAAATTTTTTTTTTAATTTAAAACAAGCAATCAGATTCTATCCATTGCTTTCATCAGGACGCTGAAATCCTATAAAACGATTGTGGCCACGTGACCATTTGCAAACTAGCAGAAAAGTCATTCCTCAAAAGAACCGTGGTCACGAGATGTGTCATCACTTAAAAAGAAACAACAAAACTAACACCTCCACAACGACTTGGTCAGCACTTAAAATTCTCATCCTGCCTCTTTACATAGTAAGTTGGAAGAAAGGAAGGAACGCGATTCGGAAACATTAGCCAGCGTGAATCAGGTAACGCCCCAAACCTCCTCCAGCCCCCAGGACTGGCTTTACATTCCAAACCCCTCACCCGAGTGCTAGTAACACATTAGCAAAGGTCCACCTAGGGAGCGAGGCGGAGGTCGCCAACATCAACTCGTGCCTTTGCTTTCTCTACATGAACCACTCGGGGGCAGGTTTGGTTTGGGTGGGCTGGGGTGTGTGGGTGTGTGCCCCGAGTGGTTGGGAGAAAGGTGGGTGTATGTGTGTGTCCCCGGGGGTTGTGCGTGTGCCTATCTCCCTCCCGGGGTTTTGTGTGTATGTATCTCCCTCCCTGGGTGTTTGGGGAGTGTGTGTCCCCGCGTGTTTGGATGTGTGTCCCTCCCCGGTGTGTGGGTGTGGGAACCCGTCTTTCCTGCGTCAGTCAGGAGGAGGTGGGGGGCAACAAGTCGTCCCCCTCCCGGGGCCGGCGAGTGGCCCGCGCAGGCCCCGCGTGCACCCCGTCCAGCTAGCTGCCCGAGGCCCAGGCCGTACCCGCCGCCCGCGCGTTCACCTCAAACCCTGAAGCCAGCGCACCCGGCCCCAGCCCCCGACCACAGCGCCTGGCCCCCGGCCAAGCCCGAGAGTCCGCGCCCCGCTCACCTCGCGGCCACACGGCGGATGTCCGGGAGCTCCGGGCTGGCCGGTCCAGGTGCAATGAGGAAACAGAGAGGGTCGGGGTTTCTGCGGGATGGACAAAGTAGCAGCGCAGCCCGAATGCAACTCCGGCTGCTCCCGCCTAGCGCTGAGGCAACAATATGGCGACGGGCAGGGGCGGGGCCTAGGAGATGGTGCGGGGCCTGGGAGGCGGTGCGGGGCCTGGGAGGTGGGGCGGGGCCTGGGAGGCGGGGCGGGGCCCGGGTAATTGGGGTCTCGAGGTGGCCGTCTGCCCCTGCCTCGCCCAATCCCCAACGGCTGGTCCTTGCTAAATCAAGGTTTTTCTTGCGGCCGGCTCTCCCTCGAGTCCTCCGGCTGCGTTCCGGTGAGAGAGGGCACGACATAATACTTACCTTTGTTTACGTAAACTGGGAAGAAACCATCGCGTAAGCACAAACACAGGATGTTGTGATTACGCTGAGAAAGCGAATGCGCAAAGAGAAAACCGGTAGATGAAAAATGAAAACAGCTGTGATTTGAGGAATAACAAGAATTAAATTGAAAAATTTTTCTTAATCTTGTTACAATACTGGCTCTGTCATCTCTAAATATAAAGCAGTATTGGGAAAAGGCAGTATTGGGGAAGCTATTCTTAATTACTTATATATGGAGTTGAGTGCCTGGGTCTTCCTATACAAACACCCAGGAGAGCGAAGGGGTTTTTAGTAACCTCTCAATATATTTTGTGGGGTACATATAGTTTGTTTATTTTCCAAGAGAAAGATTTCACGTTTATGAGTTGCTAGGTTATCATCATTAAATAACCTCTGGCTCTTCAGGGAGTCATTTTCAGGTAATGAATCCAATGCAGTCTTTTCATTCAGCTCTGGAAAGGTTGTGTTTGAGTTTCTCGCAAATATAAAAGACAGTTTTAGAATACTTGTGAAAATTACGCATGTAAAAAAGATTGAGTTCTAGTTTGAGTTTAAATGAATTTTTCTTTTATCCATGCAGGATATTTCCCCAAGGAAATATGAGTAAAGGTTTATAAAATACGAATCTGTTGAAAATAAGGAGGGGGAAGAGATAGCCATTATCTAATTTTAATTTTAAAACACAATAATTAAAACTACACAATAAAACATATAAGAACATTACAGTTAATTTTCCAAAAGAAAAAAAAATACATAGTGTCATGTATATAGAACTAAAATGCAACAAGCAATGCCCAGGGTCACTAAGGAAAAGCCACCTAAAAATTGTATCTCAATCATAATCAAACAGTGATGGAATAGGAATTGATCTCTTCAACTGCTAATACAAACCAGCTATTAACAAGTGCTCTTACAAAATTATTGTATCTTGGCTTAAAGTAAGCCCTGAGAAATCCAAGAGTTTTCAAAAACAGGTTCTAAGAAGGTCCTACAAGTGATTCTTAGGCTGTTCCAAAATGTAAGTGAAGCATGCAAACATATCTGAGTGTAGCTTATAGTCAGCACCTGAAGAAAGAATAAGGAAAGTTACATTTTCTGAAATAAGTATTACTTGGTCACTAGCCAACTGACACTTAAGAATATTCGTATATTCTGTCTGGTCTCTTCCACCATTCACTTCTTTACCTAACTGGTCTGACAGTGCACGAGTAGTTTGGGTCAAAAGGTTTTTCCCTAAAGGGCAAGTTTGGGGGATTTTTGTTGTGGAATGTGTGTGGTTGGCAAGCTGACACAAGTTAGACAGATGGTCTCTATCTCCCTTCCTCCATGAACTTGTTTACTGATGAAACCATTTAAGAACTGACCCAGTTTGACTCCCTTCATCTAATTAGGACTTTTTGTCTTTATGTTCTGTAAACATCTAAAGCATCACTCATGAAGGAAAAAGTGGTTAAGCTTGCTAGGCATTAATGATTCCTTAAATGACACCTATTCATTTAGTACTGTGAGCAGTGGGAGTCAATACTCCATTTCAAGCCAGAGTCTGAAAGACATCACCTCTGGTACCTCTGATGAAAAGCTACAAGTGGGCTCCAGACTCAAGTATAATAAATACTTATTATAATTGATTACAGGCATACCTCGTTTTATTGAGCTTCACTTTATTGCACTTCACAGATGTTGTGTGTTTTACGAATTGAATGTAAGACCCTCTCCCAGCAAAAAGATTATGTCTCGCTTTATTGTAATACTCGCTTTATCGTGGTCTGGAACCGAACCTGAAATATCTCCAGGCGTATCTGTATACTTTTTACATACAAGGAAAAACACAAAACTCAATAGTAGGCAATTTGACCATTAAATGACATTTAAATAATCAGAAATTTGATATTTTTCCCAAGTCATTGGCCAAAATAGAGATTTGTCCTCAATATTGCATAGATGTTCTTGTATAGCTATACTAAGAAGGGAGAAAAGCATAAAATGTAATTCAAAATCCATTATATTTCACTTTAAGGGAAAGTCAGAGTGAACCTAGATAACAACATATAATATTAAGTGAAAAAACATTACCAAATAATATATGGAGGAAAATCCCAATTTGGGGGAGGAAACATTTCTTGTATAACTTTTCAATATACCGGGGGTACCACAAAAATGTATACACATTTTAAGAGATGTTATCTATGTATTACTTTTCGAAGTTGAATTGAATTACGTAGCAATGTGTAATATGACGTTCGCTCAAAAGATGGCATTAATCAAATGAACGCTAGCGTCATTCATTGTATTATAATTTTAATACAGTTTTTTCCTTTCTTAAAATGTGTATACTGGGGCGGCCGGATGGCTCAATTGGTTAGAGCACAAGCTCTTAACAAGGTTGCCAGTTCAAATCCCGCATGGAATAGTGGGCTGCGCCCCCTGCAACTAAGATTGAAAACGGCGACTGGAGTTGGAGCTGAGCTACGCCCTCCACAGCTAAATTGAAGGACAACAACTTGGAGTTGATGGGCCCTGGAGAAACACACTGTTCTCCAATAAAAAAAAATGTTTTTTAAATGTGTATACATTTTTGGGGATCCCTCTGTATATTGAAATATTTATCTAATATATTTATTTATATGTATTTACATATTTATATAATATATACATTTTCAGTATTTCAAACCAATATCACATTCTTCCAGTTTGCTTAGAAACTAAATTCAGCATGTTTCTTACATTAATACAGAACTATTGATCCCAATGCTTAAGTCAGATAAAATTTCAGTATATGAGGAAATATCAGAAATCTGATTTCTTCACTACGCAGCTTAAAAAGGAGTACTGAATCAAAAAGTGAATAGTAGCATTATCCTTAATCTATATATCATCAATGAGCGAATTTCGTAATTTGCAATCTTTAGATTGATGCAATCAAATGCAAAGTCTGACCCACAGCCATGATAGATCATATATTCTTGCATGGGTCCAGTGGTTGATGAATGGCCACCTGGGAATCCAAAGCCACTGCCATGCTTCCTTCCATCAGTCTGCCCACTGTCAGGAGATGGAGCATGGGAGTCAGGAGCTAACACAACCGGGCCCCTCCCAAATGCGTGGGTAACCACCATAGCAGCCCACACTTTTCCATTGCCTACAGCATAGACTCACGTTTATTCTGTCTCCTTGGGTGGTTTTACGATTTGCAGGAAATGAAAAGTCATTTCACGTTAGTATTTATTCAACAAATATACAGTGAGCGTGCACACTGTGCCAGGCACTGAGAATACAGTGGTAGATAAGACACGGGGAGAATTCAAGGGGTGTCCCTAAGCACCCTCCCCACATTTTTATTCCACCAGCTGTGTATATATCATATGACCTTACCTTGGTGAATAAATAGATTCAGTCCCTTCCCTAGGAGCTCAGAAGAGCAGAGGAGACATTTAATAAGCAACTTAACAACTTGGATTAAGGCCTTTGAAGGAAATAAACAAGGTGTACTGAGTGGGAATGCAGAGTGATGGTATCAGAGAAGACATGAATGAGGAGGTGACTCAGGCTGAGCCCTGAAGATGCATAAGTAGCAGTGGGAAGGGCTGCGGAAGAGTGAAGCAAGTTGAGGGAACAGCAGTTCCCGCCAAGAACCTGGCACGGAGCAGCACTCAATAAAATTTGAAATAAAGAAAAGATGCAAATTATTACAAAATCTTCATAATTGATGGAAAACCTGAAATTGTAATTGTTTCTCTAGCCATAACTAGATCTGATGTATTTTCTTAAAGATAATAAGTGTATGTTGAATAGTGCTGCTCTTTCTCTACCACACTCTAAACATAGCTTAACTCGGGTAATTACAGATGGCAGAATGGAACAGACATTAACATTCAGGAATGAAGTGGGGAATTTGATCCCTTGGCTGATTTCCTGACAAGTGTGAGTCATAAAGTGCACTTCACCTTTAAAGGCAGTAGAAGGAAAATCCCAGGCATGCTACAGTCACGTTAGATAAAAAGTATATATGTGTGGGTGTTTGTGCATGAGTGTTTATTTAAAAAAAGAATGGAGAGCGACCATGAAAATCAAAACAGTTGAAAACAAAACAATGGAATTTAATAAGTCATGACAATTCCGATGTATCTCAGAGACGCAAGGGTAGTTTAACATTAACAGTTTAAAGGGGGGAAAATACAATCAACTCAATAAAGAGAAAAACATGTTCAGTAAAATTCAACACCCATTTGTGATAAATCATCTCAGCAAACCAGTAATAGAAGTCCCTTAACCTCATAAAAAATTATCTACTAAAAATCTATACAAAATATTATTGTTAATCGTTAAAATCTATAAGTATGTGTTTTAAAACAAGAAAAAGATAAATATGTCTGCTGTGACCACTCTGTTCAACATTGGAGGTCCTTACACACAGAAGTAAAAGGAAAAATAAGTATGAGGATTGTGAAGTGAGAAACAAAACTGTATTAAACAAAGACGATACGCTTAGAAAATCCAAAAGACACTATAGAAAACTTATTCAAAGAGTTTAACAAGGTGGCTTGCAGTAGACTGAGTGTTTGTGCCCCACCCTCCAATTCCTAAATTGAAATCCTAACCTCCAATGTGATGGTATCAGGGTGTGGGGCTTTTGGGAGGTGAGTAGGTCATAAGGGCAGAGCCTTCATGACAGAATTAGTGCCCTTATAGAGATCCCAGAGAGCTCCCTCACCCTTTCTACCACCTGAGGACACAGCACAAAGAGGGCTGATGGGGAAACTGAACTTAAAATGGTTCCCTGCCACGTGGAACTGAGCTAAAATGGTGGCCCCAGCAGAGAGAGAAGTCCCCAACCTAAGCCCCAGCCCACTTCCGCACAACCCCTCCAAGCCACACCTTGAGCCAATCACCAGACAACACCTACCCCTTCCCCGACTCAAGGAAGTTCCCAACCCACAAATACCTGCTCAAAACCCTGCTAGAGGCTCAGTCTTTTGGGAAAGATCCCACTGAACCCGCCGGGGTTAATAAAGCTGTGTTCTCCCTGATCTCTGCGTGCCGCTTGAGTTTCTCGGTCCTTGCCGTTTTTTTCTGCAACAGGGCCACCCATGAACCCGGAAGGAGGCTCTTATCAGACACCAAATCTGCTGGCACCTTGATCCTGGACTTCCAGCCTCCAGAACGTGAGAAATAAATTTGTTGTTGATAAGCCACCCAGTCTATGGCATTTTGTTATAGCAGCCTGAATGGACTAAGACAGTGGGTAGATTAAAAAATAGTTAACAAAACTAAATTCCATGTATACAACCAATAAGCACAGGAAATATAAGTAAAAAAGATACCAATTTCAATAACAAAATTATAAAATACTTAGGAATAAATCTAACAAAAAATGTAAAGACCTTCATGGAGAAAATTGGGTGTGGTGACTGAAAGAACTAGAAATGTGTTAATACAGTAGCTACTAGCTACGTGTAGTTACTTAAATTGAAATATAAATCAATTACGATTAAACAGCATTTAGGATTCAGTTTCTTAATCATTTCGCCTAATTTCCAGTGCTCAATAGCCACATGTGGCTAGCCCACTGGACAGTGTAAATATAGAGTACTTCCACCATCACAGAAAATTCCACTGGACAGCACTAGACTAGAACATGTCCCTCCATCTCACAAATTTTCAATTAGAATGTGATCATTTATACTACACTGCTTATGTTATCACCCCATAAAGGGAAGTATGACTTAGTAAGAAATATGGATTAGGAGTTGTAAAGTTTTCTTGCCTTCCAAGAGTTTGGGAGATTGTCTTTTTTGGGGGAGGGGTTTTGCTTAGCATCTGAAGGCCCTTCTGACAGTTAGGAAGTCAACTATTTTGTGAGTCTTTTCATTATAAAAGCCCCAAAGGCGAGATACTTTGATACTTGCTCTTCCAGAACCCTGGCAACGAGGATACAGGCACAAGACCCAAGACTGGCCAATGAGATACTCTCTTTGAAGCTCTGAGTCTTGGGCAAGCAACAAAGAGGTGCTGGAACAGCTCAGAGTTCATTCTGGCATGGATTGTGGCGGCGTCTGGTGTCTAGTGGCTACAGATGGTGCCTATGGTGATGGTGCCAGTGGCAGTATTTAGTACCCAGCAGTGACAGCACCTTCATCAGGCCATGCATGTTCTGGATTCCTGTTGTTCCTGCCCACTGAACAAACTCAGTGTTCCAGTCTTACCTCTAAGAGCTACCCAATATCTCCCCCCAAAAAATTCATTTTCTAAGTCAGAAGGAGTTGATATCTTTATTTGCAACTACAAACTCTGACTGGTACAAAGTTAGAACGTATCTTACAGATTATCTAGTGCAAGCTTACTGTGATTCAGAATGTAAATGCAGGCAAAAGGAATGACACCTCTTAACACTTTCATATCAGTCAGCTGAGGCTAAGCCATGCTGTGGTTTAAAAAAAAAAATCTCAGTGAGTCACAAAAACAGATTTCTTTCTCGCCTTAATGTCCGTTATGGGTGGTTCCATGTCATCTTCCCTCTGGACCCAAGCTGATGAACCTGAATGGTCCAATGGAGCAATCCTCTGATAATATTGCAGGTGTCACTGGCTGAGAGAAAAGGACCAAAATAATACCCCTGCTAGCTCTTAAAGCTTCACTAAGTCATGACATTCATCATTCCTACCCACGTCTTTGGCCAAAGCAAGTCACACATTGGGAGGTACAATTCTTCTAAAGGATGGGACACTGCAAGTTACATGGCAAATCTTATCTGAGTGCTGTGGTGACACTGGGAGTGTCATCAAATTTTGATCAATGATACAATAAGATACAATCTAACACAATTCTTATGGCTTTATTTTATTAATTTGACAAATTTCAAATTCCATAACATAAAAGATTTATTTTGAATAAATTAGTTTTCTGGAGATTGGGCTTAAAACATTAACAATAGTAACACTTGATCCAGTTTATTAAAGTTAGATGCAGTGCTTCCAAAGTGTGGGGTGAAATATGCAGGACAGAAACACTATGAACTCATATGGAAATTCCATTCTCACTTGAAGTAAAAATCTACTTTACAGAATTGCATTAAGCATCTACCATGCCCAGAGTTAACCTTGGGGCTTTGGGGGATACAAACCTGATGGACAATTAAAGGGAGAAAACATGTCCTTCACAGTATAAAGCAGTGATAAAACAGCAGTGATAGAAGAAATGAATCAGATGAGCTAAGTGTGAAATCCTCCTGCCTAGTAATATAATGGAATTGTGTGAGGAAGGGACTGCTTTACAACAAGCCATACAATTCAGAATCACAATAATTTTATGCCAGAGGGTATGTGTGTTTGGCAGGACACATGGAGGGGAGGAAAACTGACCCAACATCTTACTAAGAATTTCCAAGGACTTTAGTCCTCACTAAACACAATGGCTGTAAGTCCTTAGTAAAGGCAATGGTTATAGTAATGAAACCTAATTGAACTCATCTTTGTCAACTAAATTATGAAACTCGGGGAAAATATCCATATTTCCATTTTCTTAAAGAAAAAAAATCTTATGACCTTTATCTTGTAGATAAGAGTGAAGTTTTTTCTGATTTCAAAATGTCAAGTTTGCATGTGGTTAACCAAAAATAATTATTGACACAAAAGTTTGAAGAAGTGTAATTGTGACCGATGTAAATGTAAAATTATTTATGTAAATTCAGTTAAAGCTGAACTTTAAATGAAGGTCAGTACAGTTCCTTTGGTTAGTAAAATATGGTTTACTTCTTTTTTTTTCTATGAACTTTTTTTAATTAGTTTCAGGTGTACAAAACAATGTAATGCTTAGACATTTACACCCCTCACAAAGTGATAACCCCCTCCCCCAATCTGGTACCCCTCTGACATCGTATATAGCTCTTACAGTTCCATTGACACTATTCCCTGTGCTGTACTCCACATCCCGTGACTATACATAAATTGTAGTTGACATTCAATATTATTCAGCTTCAGCTTCAGGTGTACAGCACAGTGGTCAGGCACCTACACCATCCCTGAGGTGGTCTCCCTAACAAAACAAGTGTCCATTGGATACCCTACAAAATCTTTACAACATTACTGATTACATTCCCCAAACTCTCTTTCGTATCCCCGTGGAAATCTTGTGGTTTATGGTTTACTTCTTGAGAGTTTTAAAAAAACAACTCATGGGGGTGGCCGGTTACTTCAGCTGGTTAGAGCGTGGTGCTAATAACACCAAGGTTGCCGGTTCGATTCCCACATGGACCACTGTGAGCTGCGTCTTCCTTAAAAAAATTAAAAAATAAAATAAATAAAATCTGAACACACTTTAAAAAAAAAATTTAAAGAAAAACGTTTAAAAAAACCCAACTCATGTGAAAGAAGCCAAACACAAAAAGCCACACATTACATGATTCCATTTATATGAAATGTCCAGGACAGGCAAATCCATAGAGACTGAAAGTAGATTAGTGGTTGCCAGGGGCTGAGGGGAGGGGAGGATGGGGAGTGACTGTTAATGGGGACTAGGTTTCTTTTCGGGGTGATGAAATGTTCTGAAATTAGATAACGGTGATGGTTGCACAACTTTGTGAATACACTAAAAACCGCTGAGTTATAACAAAAAATGATTAATGCACATGAGCTAAAAAGACTCATAAGTTACAAACAGTGTTAATATATATATATATGATTTGGGAATGATTATTTTCAAAGAGCCGTTTTTAGAATCACCAACATACAGCCAAGTACACTCTGTAATGCGTAGATAATTAATTCGACAACAGCCACAACATCACCAAACAACTCTTTCAACTATCTTCCTTATTAATACTTGCAGGGTCTTCTAGCAAATAAAACAATGAACAAATAGAATTTAATTTTGATCTCCTTTTCCTTATTTGTTTCTGGTGAACATGCTATTGAAGACTAAAATGGAAAGCCATGCACAAGAAAAGGTTATGACAACTGAACAATTAACCATATCCTAGTGTTTGAGCATATATGGGCCTAAGACTTTATATTATATCTGATGCTCACTCAAAAATACTACATGGGGAAGAAAATCTCAAAAATGTTCTGGGAAAACCTGTTCTCCCTGTTCCACTTTCCCAATTCTCCATTCTTTCCACTCTCAAATTATTTTGCCTGTTGTAATCACTCCCCCTGAATTTGTTTTTAATTCTTTACTTAAATGTACATGTGCATTCATATATCATATTTCTGGCTTTTCTGGTTTTGTTAAGTGTATTAATTCAACAAATATTTGTTGAAGGTTTTCTATGAGCTAGGAACTGTTCTAGGGGCTGGGGATAAGCTGTGAACCAAAAAGACAAAAATCCCTGCCCTTATGGAGTTTACAATTTAGCCAAGGTGGTGGGTGGGAAACAGACAATAAATATAAATAAGCAAGGCATTGTATTTAAATAGTGAATAAAAAAATCTATGAAAAAAATCAGAAAGGGTCTTGGGAGGTAAACAGCCAGGGAAAGCCTCACTGCCCAAGATGACATTTGAGCTAGGGCTTGAGAAAAGTAACTGAAGTCACAGAGTATCCAAGGTAAAAGCATTCCAGGCTAAAGCAATAGCCAGTGCAAAGGTCCTGTGGCAGGTGTGTGCCTGGCACAGTCAAGGACCAGCAAGGAGGCCAGTGACCTATTGCAAGCCACGTGGAAAAAAGTGTTCTCAGGAAGGAAGCACGTGTCAAATGCTGCTAACAGGTTTCATGGTTGAGAATTGTCCCTTGGATTTAGCCACGTAGAGGGCGGAAGTGGTTGTGACCGACACCAGTGGAGAAAGCAGTGCCAGCTAAGAACTCAGGCATTTCATTCAAAGGTTTAAGCGGGAGGCGGAGTTCATTGGCCTAACTGCTGTGGGCAGGACAGCATTTTGCAAACTGGAATATGTGTAGGACTCACTGAGGGCTTTGTGACAGCCTCGATTTGGATTCAACAGGTCTGGATGGGGCCCCCATTTCTGCATTTGCTCCCAGGTGATGCTGATCCCGCTGGTCCCAGCGCCTCACTAAGTAGCCAGAGTGTAGGGCTGATTTTATCTGCAGTTTCCTTCCTGAGTACAGATATAACCAGGGACGCATATGGCAACTGCTCTGGGTTGATTCTAGATTTTCTAGGTTCCAGGGGCTCGCTACCATTGACAGTGCAACTCAAATGTGTGGCTTCAGAAATGGAGAAGAAACAGAGAGAAATGGGGAGCAATGATTGTGGATCGAAGCTTTAGCCTTGTTTGTTGTGTCGCTGAAAGAACAAGGGGCTGTCTCTGCAGAAATGCAAAGACCAGGGCCCAGCAAGCTGCAAACGACGGAGGCCCTGGATGCTGGAAGACTCCTTCCTCTTTACCTGGCACAGGGAACTGGGGGCACCTCCTGGGAGGGCCCTTCGAGAAGATTGCCGTGTTTCTCCATTACAGGTCTGAGTGAAGTGGGACAATAAAAGTTCAGAATGACTCACTGAGATAAATACCCAACAGAGATCCTGTCTCCAATTCCCTCTTTCAGTTCATCTGATTGTGTTTTATAATAGCTTTAATGACATATAATTCTGACCATGCAATGCGCCCATTTAAAGCATGTAATTCAATAGTGTTTGGCATATTCACAAAGTTGTGCACCTGTCACCGCAATCAATTTTTAAACATTTTCATCACCGCCAAAAGAAGCCCCCGTGCCCTTTAGCCACCAGCTCCTTTCCTGGGAGTTCTTTCCTGTCAGACATGGTGAACATCTGCCCCTCCCGACAGAGGGGCACCTGGTTCCCCCGCCCTGGGCGGGGCTCAGTGGAACACTGGCAGGACAAGTCCTGACCATGCTAAGGGTGGGGAGGAAAATGGAAACTAGTTTGCAGCCCTGTCTCTTCAGTCTTTGACAGACAGGCATGTTAGGTGGCATCCAGCCATAGATGACTTGGGCCTCACGGGGCACTCTTGCAAATGCCTTAATGTTTTGTTTCCATCCACAAAGGTGAATTTAGCAAAGTATGATACCGTTTTGATGATTTAAAAGCAGCTGTTGGGTTGTTCTCTATGCCTATCTTTATGTACATTTCGAAAGTGAATATATTCCAAAAATAAAAGTTTTTAAATGGGCTATATTGTAATTTGCTTATTAATTAGACCTGTAACTTTTCCATGGCTGTTTTAGATTTTTTTAGAAATGTGTCATCGTTTGAAAAAGATTAATACTATTTGGAACCTACTCTGATTTGTACCTTGTCTATATTAGAAAAGCAAGAATATGTCCAATGAATTACTTTTTTTTTTTTTATTTACTGTTCTGTAGGATGCTTGCAATGTTTTAACAAAGGATGCAAAACAGCTTGGCTATTTTGTCATAATTGATTATTATCTGTGTTATATAGTTTCCCTAGGTCACACAGAGAATAAAGATCTAAAGACAGAGAATGAAGACATATTTGATAGGAAAGGGGATTGGAAACTGCATTTATAGACTTATAATCTTCAAATTCATCAAAATATAAACATATAAATGTCTCTTTAAAAGCTACATGTTTTTACATTTTAAAATTTAGTATTTTAGGGGCGGCCAGTTAGCTCAGTTGGTTAGAGTGTGGTGCTCTTAACAAGGTTGCTGGTTCAATCCCCACATGGGCCACTGTGAGCTGCGCCCTTCACAACTAGATTGAAACAACCACTTGACTTGGAGCTGATGGGTCCTGGAAACACACACTTAAAATAAATTTTAAAAAGTTAAAAAGAAAAAGACAGGAAGAAAGAAAAACACCACATTAAAAAAAAAATTAGTATTTTAAAAATCACTTGCTTTTCAGAGAAACAGATAACCCACATGGGTGCCGTGTGGTTTGGGAAGGCCCCCCTTATTAGGAGAGTCAACAACCCATGCCAGGTGTTCCTGGCTGACCTCCCCATCCGAGGGAGGGAGTCACAGCACTGGGCCAAGGTGGAGTCTATAAACCACACACTCCTGTTATTGGAAAAACAAACCACCATAAAAATCGTTCAACCTTGCATGGAATTAACAGGAAGCCTGGATGTTTCTGGAAGCAAATTGATATGCAAAAAAAAACAACAAAAAACCCCACTTGTATTATTACGACATAGTCCTGGCTTTGTCTTTGTTTACCCCTCGGCAAGTAATCTGTCTCAGCTTCAATTTCCTTATGTCTAAAATGCTGGCAGGGTAGTTGCAAAGATTAAATGAAATGCTGTATATAAAGTGCTAGGAATCTAGCGAATATGATGATAGAGCATCCTTCCCCCTGCCTCTGCCTGGCTAACTTCATCTCAAGATTTACCTGAAGAGTCACGGCCTCTGTGAAGCCCTCCCTGATACCCTTGGGTCCCCTGCACCCGTCTCTTCAGTGTCTTAAAATGTTGGCTACATGGCATTGACACTTGCCCTGCATTTGTGGGTCCCAAGGCCTGGGGCACTGTCTTGATCACCTCTTTGTCACCAGCACCTGGCGAAGTGTAAACCAATGTGCAATCATTACTGCATAGCCTTTCTGACAACACAGTGACATCTCTGGAAACCTAATTTTAAATAACAATGCAAATGAGATTATGTGAAGTTGTCATGCTTCTCCCTTTGGATTGCGGGCTCTTCTGAAAGCAAGAAGGTGCCTTCTATAATACAGGTCCTTACAGTAAATACCTCTGACAGGAGAACACTTGAGTCAAATATTTTGCATTTACTGGTAAGTTATAAATAACAAAGCAATCTGACCTAAAAGATGAAGGCCCAGCCCTCCCAAAGGCAGTGGAGCACTGCCAGCAGCAGGCTTCCTGACTGGTACTTAGAAATGGTAATAGGGAATGAAAGGGGCCTCTGATCAGAGGAAGTGCTGGGGAAGAGACAGAGCTGCGATTGTACCCAACTTTTTCTCTAAAAGATGTAACATGGACAAAAGGCGAGTGATATGGGAAAACCCATGAAGAGAACAGTTCTACATTCAGATATAATAACTGATGTTTGTGCCCAATGCAGAGAGAGAGAGATTCCCGGTAACCGTGGCAACCAAGAGCCACGCTCTACTTGTGCAGAATTTCTGTGGTTTATTTTATATTATGGGCCACGGGTAGGGAACTTGAGGTTGGTTGTATTTTATGAAACATTCATTTGCAATATTGCCAATGTAGGGAAGGAAAAAAATCTTTTTTCTTCTATCGGCTAGGTTCTTGACTGGGGCTCTGCAACAACAGACAGATTAACAAGGGGAAAGCATACACATTTATTTAATATAAGTTTTACGTGACATGGGAATCTTCATAAGGAAATAAAGACTCAAAAAAAGGGTGAGACCTGGGTGTTTTTATATTAGGTTTGATGAAGAGTGGAAAGTCATGGGAAAGCGTGATAGGACAAAGGGTATGAGTAAACTGGGGGAAACCTAGCAAGGCCTGTCCGTTCAGATTCCTCTCAGCATGTCTCTCCATCTGCAGAGATAAGGATGCTACTTTCCTTGGGTGTGGGAGGCCTCGGGGAGAAGGAAGAGATTAAAGAGTCCTGGCCATTTCTCAAATTCCTTCAGCTTCAAGTATCCAATATACCGAGGCACCATATTTTGGGATAATGTGTCCTGAACCCCATCATCACGGACTTTGTCGACTATAAGGGTATAGGGAGTGCAGTCTCCATGTACTTGTGTTTGAAACCAGGCATATGACATTTGGACCATTGCTGTGGCCACTTAACTAGTATCCCTGCATCTGTCCTTGCTTCCCTCCCCACCTAACTTAACCCAGCAGCCAGAGGGATCCTTCCTAAAGGTCATTCAACTCTTATCACGACCAAGTCCCTTGCTTCCATGGCTTCCCATCAGACTTGGAAAAAACCCCAAAGTGCTTACCATGACTGACAGGGCCTTTATGAACCCTGTGGCACTTTTACTACTGTAGGCAGAAAGAGAAGGGCCATGGGGAGAGAGGGGGAGGAAGGGAAGAAGGAAATAAAGGTGAGAAAGGAAGGAGATGAGATCATTCTTAAGAAAAGGTGCAGCTACCAGCCCGCCAGATTTAGATTTTGGTGACTTGGGACGCCAACTTGGCCCTCAAGGTGAAGTGTAGCTAACTGGAATAGATTACAGTGCTATTAGCATTGCGGGCAGGGAGAACTCTCCACCCCGCGTGTGGTCGTGGCAGTTCCAACAAGGGCCCAATAAGGACAAGGGAACCCCACCTCCCGATGGAAAGGAGGGGTCAGCAAGGACCCGAGCACCACCCATAAATCTTGAATATTTCGCCTCCTCATTCTAATAAAATCCTAAGCCTCTTTGTTCTTCGATGCAGTTGTTCTTCTCTGGACCTGCCTGTTCTCACACCATCTTGAGAGTGTACTATCTCCTTTCTTTAATTAAATCCACTGCTTGCTTGACTTTGCTTTCTGGCTTATTTGGTGCATCCTTGAATTCTTTCCTGCAATACACCAAGAACCCATATTCCGGCAACACTTTGACTTCACCTCTCTCTCTGTCCCCTTGCCACTGCGCCTCAGCTCCAGTCGGCCCCTGCTATACCTTGTCTGTGACAGGCACACCCCCATTTTAGGGCCTTTTCCTGTAAAAATGATTTTAAATTAAATGAAAGATGTTTTACCCTATAAGCAATTAAGAAAAAAAAACACCTTTTCTTTTTAGGGAATAAGAAATAGAATGTGAAAGAATGATTACCTATGTATACTTAGAAAACGTAATGCTATTTCATTGGCTAAAAGAAAAAAAACCCAGGTTACTATTTTCCTATCTCTAGTTGCAAAAGGCACTGACAAAGTTGATATGAAATGAGGAAGAGTACCCAGATTTTTACATCTGGGAGAGTAAAGGAATTTCCATTTTAGGTGCTTTTATCTCTGCAAATTCAGTTTGCAAAATTCCAGTATAAAGAAAAACTACCAAAAAAACAAAAAACAAAAAAAACAAACAGAAAACCCCCAAACAACCCCAAAACACATAAAAAACCCCAAACCGAAAAGCAAATACTGACATGAATTAATCACACTTGGTTTCCATGTGCTGTGCTTTTATACCCACTAAACAGTTTTTTTTTTCTTTAAATATTTCTTTGGGGGAGGGGACACCACACTCCTCAATTAAGAGAAATATTTTTACAGAGGTCTTTTATTTTTTTATACTTATGCCATGAATTCACAGGGAATGGGTTCCAGCCGCTCAGGCTCCTTTCCATTGGTTCTCACAAAGTGTGCTTCTCTGGGTGGGGCAGGCTGGCGTTTCAGCTGAACCCAGGTACCTTTCTTTTTGGCTTCCTTCTTTTTCTGATTATTTTCCTTCACCCGTTTCAGGAAGCTATCTCGGCTCTTAGAAGTGCTTAATATGCTCAATACGAACATTAATTCTCTTGGCAAGAATCTTGCCCTTGACTTGTTTGTTTACAACAATGCCAACCACATGCTGAGTAACATTGTAGACCCTTCCCGTTTTGCCATGGTAACATTTGTGGGGCATTCCTTTTTGAACAGTGCCCATTCCCTTGATGTCCACAATATCACCTTTCTTGTAGATTCGCATGTATGTGGCCAAAGGAACAACTCCATGTTTTCTAAAAGGCCTAAAGAACATATAACAGGTGCCTCTCCTCTTTCCCTTTCTGTTGGTCATTTTGACAAATTACTGGAAGATGGCGGTCCCGGCCGAAAAGGAGCCCCACTAAATAGTTTTTAAGATCATTTCAAGTCATGTCAAACCGCACTTTGTGAAACTTGAAGTTTTAGGGGACTTTGTAAGTTTCTCTTTGGAAAGATTAACATGTTACATCGTAATAAGCAGCCCTGGGAAGCCAGAGGGAGAAAGAGATCAAAATGGAATTCACACTCGATGGCGTCAAGACAATTTCTTCAAAACACATTTTAGTTTTGTGCACCTTTTGGGGAGTTCTGTCATAAGGCAGGTAGACTGTACATGCTTAGGCCTTCAGAGCCCTGACAGAGCAAGTTAGGAGAAAAGAACTGGTGAAAATATGTAGGTTTGTAGGTAACTCCGAAGTAAACTTGTTAAAACAATCACAATTAACATTCTATGAATTTTTTACAAAAGAAAAGAATCAGCTGTAATCACACAGAAGGCTTGTTCTGTTTAAGCATTATACATATTGGTTAAATACCATTTGCAAAGGCCTCAAAGAAGTAATTTCCTCTTTAATTCACTTATTAGAGAAATGTTGGTGGATTAAAAGGCTGAGGTGATGGACTTTCTCTAACAGATTAATGGCTGTTTTTACATAAGCAAAATTGGAACTTCAAACCTAAAGGAGTTCAGAGTATGCCACCCCCAAATATGCCATCCTGGCATGAGGATCGTTTTGAACTGAAAGCAAATGAGAAAAAGCAGACACGGGATGAGCTCCCGGCCCTCCCCCATCTGCCTGAAAGCAGAACATAAATTCCCCTCGTGAATTCCGTACCAGGAAGTGGGTGACAACTTTATTACTAGAGGCGAGATGGCACCCAGAAGAGCTTACACAAATGAACTTGACTAAATAACGATTATCCCCCATGTGTTTACTTCCCCAGTTTGCTGCCCCTAAAAGCTTAAAGCCCTTTTCCTTTGTCTTGCTACTTCTCTATAGACTTGTTCTTTGTTAAGATGTTAGATAAGCCCAAGGTCCAGCCACCCCTTTGCATTACTCATCATTGAGTTTCTCCTGCGTGTGTACCCACTGTGCTGCTCCTTACTAAACTGTTTTTCTCTTGTGAATGCCCTTTGTCAGTCTAATTTGCAGTCCCAGATCCAGAGCCTCAGAGGGTTTTTGTCCTCCCCGCCTGACCTTACACACATGTCCTTGGGAATATGCAGGCTCCCTAACATCAGAAGCCAAAAGTCATAGTTAACGAGTATCCTGGAGACTTGTGCAAAAAAAAAAAAAAAAAAGAAAACGATTCCTTCAACTAAGCAAGAGGACTCGAAACAAAATTCTGTGGGATTAGTTATTGGGTAATTTTCGTTGCTCAAGAGAGACTGTAGAGTGAGAAAAGAGGGGGGAACACAGCAAAGTTCTAGTTACCCAATGTTAGAGCCTAAAGTATTCATGTAGTCAGTCCCACATCTCCAGGAATACGCTTCTCAGCAGTCAGTATTGAGACAGGCTCGGACAGGGAATTTGGAGGATGAAAATCTGGGAGTAGTTTGAGCTGGGCTATTTATGGTTGTGTCGCTTGGGCAAGTCAAGGCACCTTTGTGGACCTGTTCTGTCATCTGTAAAGTATACAGAAGAACAGTCTTAGAGTTCTGGAAAGGATCAAGTGAGGGCGTATGTGTGAGCCATTCTCAACTGTGCATCTTAAAATCATTTGAGGAATTAAAAAAGAAATGTTGATGCCTGGGTTGCATACCACAGATTCAGATGTAATGGTTCTAGGGTGGGCCCTCAGTATCAGTGGGGTTTCAAAGCGCCCCAGATGATTCTAATGTGCAGCCCCTGACAACTATACGATAGGCTGATTATTAAAGCAGCGCTTTTCAAACTTGCTTGGACAGGAACACGTGGGGATTCTGCCAAAATGCAGCTAGGATCCAGTAGCTGGGGGCCTGAGAGTCTGCATTTCTGACAATCTCCCAGATTATGTTGAGCTGCCCTCAACCACACTCTGAGTACAGCGGAGTACTAAGTGGCCAGCAGCACAATGGTATGGAGTTACCCACTCTCTCTCCCCAAACCATCAACTTTTAGTGATAGTGGTGTGAGCTTCAGAAACGCCATTCTTTCCTTCTTCTTAGGATTGTTTTAAAAATAGTGTGTACAACACCTGAAGCTTAAGCTGAACAATCATGAATGTCAACTACAAGTTTGTATATGTGTATATGTGTGTGTATATATGTATATGTATATATGTATATATATATATATAATATGTATATATTTACAAGAAGCGGAGTACAGCATTAGGAATAGAGACTGTGGAAATGTAATGGCTGTGTGCGATGTCAGAGGAGTAGTGGATGGGGGAATGGGGGTTGTCACTGTGTGAGGGATATAAATGATAAATGTCTAACTATTACATTGTTTTGTGTACCTGAAACTAATGGGGGAAAAAAGTGCGTACAAGATGTTTAAAACAAGCCTAAAAGGGTGGTACAAATAGAAGGTGTCAGTCTGGTTATCGGCTGTTAAGAGAACATTTGTTTACAAGCACACCCACTTGCTATGGTACCACTGCTCCCCACATTCATTACAGATTACATAGGTCATCATTTCTTCATCGGGGTTTGAATTCCTCACCCAACTTGGAAGGAAAAGTGTTCCTCTGGCGATTACAGTGACCCTGCAATTGAACTTCTCACAGCGTCTGCATTTTATTTTCTTTGTCTGTGTGCCCTCAATCACCTGGGGAAGATAATGTTCCTGTATGCCAGATTCCGTGTAGGAGGCTCTCAATTGTTTCAGTTCCTTGCTTGCCATTTCCATGACAGTCATTTCGGCAAATTCTCTTGGAGACGTGGCCCCGGAGAGCAAGTTTTGTTGTAAGTGAGAATTTTGGGGGTTCTTCAGATTGGCAACTTTGCTTCTGATGCAAGTTTTATATTTTTTGAGGTTCTTTGAATAAAGGGTAAAAATGTGCTCTTCGATTTCCCTTGCAAAGTTTTGCCACAAATCAGCTTTGGGATGATATGTGGAAGAACTAGTTAAAGCTTCATAAAGAAGTTCTGTGCATTTCGTTCTCATGGGCACTGCAGGATCCAGCGACTCATCCGGTCTCTTGTCAGTGGATTGAGGGTCAGCAGCCTTGATGTGCTCTTCCTTAGGTCCTACTGGACGGGGGCTATTTTCAGGCACAACCATTTCCGTGGCTTTTGCCATAACATCTTGGGATGATAGCCAAGAATTAGGACTGGAGCCGCCCAAAACCTCATCCTGACTTGCGTCATGAGCAAGTCCTGCATTTTCTTCATGTCCACCTGTAGGGGATAATTTAAGGCTCTCCCCTGGTTTGAAATGAGGATCCTTATAAAGAGCTTTCCATTCTGACAGAAGACGCTTGGCTTTCTTTTTCACAGCCACGGTGGGGCAGTTTTTGAGGACTCTGTACACAGCCCTGACTACATCTGTCTGCTGGAGGTGCTCCTTAGTCACATGAAGAATTTCTAGCTCAGTCAGGTGGTTGCCAAGATCCTCAAAGTTCCTTTCAGACATCAGTTGCTCAATAAGGGAAGCGCTCGCAGCGATCTGGGTCTTGTCAGACATTTTTACAGCTGCAAAGAAAAAGAGGTTTCCATTTTCTTAGGCTTGTATTTGCCAGTCACAGCTTCCTGCCAGTTACCTACGTGGTGTTTTCTAAAAGAGTTAGGTCATAAAAATGGGTGCGACATGTTAGAAAATGGGATCCATGGTGTGGTGTGGTTTAGTTTCAAAAGTCTGATTCTCAGCGGTTAAAAAAAAATGGCACTGCAAACAGCTTCTGCATCAATAGCTACTTAAAGAAGCTTGCTGGAAGATCTGCTGCAATTTTTTCCAGTTCTAATTTTACAGATCAAGATTTGTCAGTTCCTTTGGATGGAATTTGGTGGTCACGTTGGAGATGAAATCATGCCAGTATCAGCATCAGCAGGGTAAGGCTGAGCGAGGCTGGACTACGTCCCCCCATACTCCGCTATCTAACTCAACTTGCTGATTTGACCATCTTTAAGTGGTACTTTTCTGAATATACAAGAATGAGAAACAAGGCACAAAGGAGATGCTGTTTTGATGTCCCACGGAACCTAAAGAAAAAATGAGCTAGCACAGGTTGGGAGGCAGATGGAACCAGGTCTGACGGGCCCCAAAGTAAACAGGTGCCACTGTGCTGACATCTGCGTCTTCTAAACAATCAGTAAAGGTTCGACTAAATTATCCTAAGGATTTATGACTCTGGACTAATTGGTCCCTAGGCCAGAGTTTGGTTCCCTTAACTGTTTTCTCTTTTTAACGTTTAGGTATAAAAAGTTGCTTGATGATTATGTCTGTGTGGATCTCATCCTGGGCAGGCAAATGTTTACCTAACCAGTCTATTTTTCCCCCCACATAATCTACATATATACAATCTTGATAGCAGGGACCCTATCCTTCAAAAAACCCATTGACTCCCATTTTATAGCACTTGATATTAAATAACCACCACTGGACGTACACAGGCTAACAACACTGAAGCGATTACAGACAATAAACGCAGTCTTCCTAGAAACCATCTGACAAAGGCTGTAAAATGTAATGTCCTTTTAGTGAGCAATTCTACTTTTATAAATTTACTTTAAAGAAATGACAGACAGGGAGGCTGTATACATAAGAATTTCCTTCAAATTGAGAAGAAACTAGGTTCCAGATAGTTAAACTTACACACGAATATTAATAGCAGCATTATTCATGATAGATGAAAAGTGGAAACAACCCAAATGTCCATCAACTGATGAATGAATAAACAAAATGAAGTATGTCCATACAATGGAATGTTATTTGGCAATAAAAAGATACATACTACATGGATGAGCCTTGCAAACACTATGCTAAGACACAGAAGACCAAATATGGTACGAGTCCACTTACATGAAATGTCTAGAATAAGCAAATCTATAGAGACACAAAGTAAATCTGTGGTTGGCTAGGGCTGGGGAGCAGGAGTGACCAGTGGGGTAGAATGACAAGGGGAGTGGCTGCTAAGGGGGGCAGAGTTTTTCTTGGGGGAGGTGAAAAATCTTTTCTCAAGTTGATTGTGGTGATGAGTTACACAACTGTCAATATAGTAAAAAACCACTGACGTGTACACTTTAAAAATGTGAATTGTATGGTATATCAATTATATCTGAATAAAGCTGTTATTTAAAAACAACACATAAAGTCTGGTCCAAATTTTATTTAAAAATCACAAGTGAAAGGCCAAAAATAGATACACAAAATTTTAACAGTGGCATTTTCTGATTGGTAAGATTTGTTCTTTTACTCTTTTCTGTATTCTCTATGATGAATATGTATTATTTTCATAATCAGAAAAGTTATTAGTCTAATATAATTTCATGAGAAACTCTATACATTTAAGATGTGCACCTACTGAAAAATGGCACGGTAAAACGGAAGATCAATCAACCTTCCTTCTAGAATCAGAATATCGCAAAGGGGCTACATCACCTGTGACTTTGCATTCACATTAGCATTCGCAATTTCCTCAGAAGTCTATCGCTGAATCTAAAACGGCTGACTCTCCCCTCAAACTCTATTACCAAATATAAAGAATTAAATACCCTTGGCCACAACTATGAGGTTTCTCCTGGTGTTTCCGGGCTGGGACAGCTCAAGGATGACCAAGATTCTGGGTCTTACATTTTTACTTCAGAGGGAACTGGAGTGTAGACAACCTGGGCAGTTTCTTTTTTTGTCATTTTTCTTTTTTTAAGTCATTTAACAGTCAGTCAGTGGTTCATCAATTCAGGATCTTAAGTGGCTATTTTTCTAATGATCAGGAATCAATACTTCAAGATCATTGATTTTCCTTTTTAAAATTCCACTTTTAAAGACTAACAACAGTAAAAGAGGTCTTCCTAAGAATCAAAGCTCAGTAAATAAAAACTAGGCAAGATGGCACAGAAGAATAAAGAATACATGCCCTCAACTGCTGGATGTTTCTCTCAAAACGTCTGCCTGGGATCGTGGGGTCTGGAGGAAGTCAAGCAGCCATGTCATGGTGAGGTTCTCAAGCCCTCCCCCATATGCTGGAAAGTTTCCTAACAAAGAAGAAATATTTATCCTGCCTGCATATTCTATATTCATTCTATATGCATCACTACCGCAGAAAGCAGGATTGAACTTTGCTGGATGTCAGCAGGGTGGTTAATAAGAGACAGGTCTAGAGTGCCCACAAGGGGTTAGGCAATATTTAACTCAGGTCAGATCAGAATTTCTCAACGAAGGGTCAGAGTCTCAAGGAGATTCTGAAGGAGATTTAACTGGAACTCCACGGCTTCAGTGCCATGCCAGCAGCAGTCTGTCTTACTAGCAAAACTTGTTCTTTACACACATAAACTTATAGAAGTTGATGTATTCATGTATAAGCACTTTGCTCTTCACTTCATATGCCCCTTTATTTACCTCTCCTCGTTTATTTATTTTTAATTTTTAATTCTGGAAAACTACACATTACCATACAATTTACCATCTTACCCCTTAAGCATACGGTTCAGAAATGTTAAGTACATTCACAGTGTTGTGCAACCAACCTCCAGAACTCTTTTCGTCTTGGGAAACAATCCCTTTCTCCCCGCTAGCCCCCTACAACCACCATTCTCCTTTCTATCTCTATGAATCTGACTACTTTAGATACCTCACATAAGGGGAATCATACAGTATTTGTCCGTGACTGACTTATTTCACTCAGCATGATTTCCTCAAGGTTTATCCATGCTGAAGCATGTATCAAGATTTCCTCCTTTTTTAAGGCTGAATAATATTCTATGAAGAGACCACATTTTGCTTATCCATTCATTCGTTGCTGGACATATGGTTTGCTTCCACCTTTTGGCTCTTGTGAATAATATTGCTATGAACATGGGGGTACAATATCTCTTCAAGACCCCACTTTCAATTCTTTTGGGTATACACCCAGAAGTGGAATTGCTGGATCATATGGTAATTCGATTTTTAATTTTTTGAGGATCTGCCATACTGTTTTCCATTGTCCTCCATATTTGTAACAGCATTTAAATCCTGTTAAACTGTCTCTTTCCCCTATGGGACAATCATGTGACTATAAAGCATTTATTACCCTAGGAGGGTATAGCGTGGAAACAACTGGGATACAAAATTTTGAGAACTGCCATAAAAAGACAAAGTAAACTGTATGTCCAGTTTTGAGTTCTACATAACTCATTCAATAAATATTTATTATGTACCTAGTACATGATAGATGCTGAGTCTCTCTACCTTGAAGGACCTTCCAGCCCAGTGGAAAGAATACAAAGAAACCGGCCAATTTCACTCCACAAGGACAGACACTGGCCACTAAAGGACGCAGGAAGAATACTGAAACTGAACCTGGGCCTGCCACCATCGGGCCAGCTCCAGTTGAGTCTACACTGCCTTCATTCTGATTCATGATGCTTTGTTAGAGGGGTCATCTTCCAGTACAGATCTTAGCAAGATAGTCCTTTATTTTCCCCCTTCAAGCGTGTCAGAGGTTCCCCTCTGCTCTCAGGTTGGAGTTAAGGTCCTTGGCCAGGTGATGAAAAGCTGCCTTCCAGCCTCCTCCGTGACCCCACAGAACCACGGACAGGCACTGCCCATTTCACAGCTCTGAGCCTTTGCTCCAGAAGCTTCGAGCCTAGTCTCTCACGATGAGTCATTCTCAGTCCTGAATGCAAATCTGAATCACCTGGAGAAATTAAGGAACAAAAACAAAAACAAGCAATGCCAGGCCCTTGTTTGATAGAATGGTAATGAATTAGAATCTTTGAAAGTAGGCCTGGGTATTGTCTCAGTTCTCCAGGTGATTCTGATTTAAACCAGGACTGCCACCACTGGAGAGGCACAACTCCCTTCCTGCAGCAGGCCCATCCCAGTTACGCTGTTATCAGCCCAAAGACAGCTCCCGCCCTGCTCCTAGACGGAACGCACAGAACCTGACTTCGGGTTTGCTAGATGAGTGACATTAAATCAGGAAATGTGAAAAACATGTGCTGTGCACAACTCACCTGAGAGCCCTCCTACAAATAACAACTGGTGACTGTCATATTTAAAATGACACGATGCCCCCAATTCCTCATATTCATTCCCTCACTTACCTCTTAACAGTGGAAGACAATGTACATTTATTGAGCAACTCCTTGCCATACACACTCATGTCATCTCAATCGTCACAAGAACCGAGACAGGTGTACAACTTATCTCCATCTTACTGATGAGGAAACCTGAAAAAAACATCAAGTATTTGCACATTGTTTTTTATGGTCCGTACCATGTTAATTTTTGTTAATTGTCTGTCTTCCCCACAAGACCCTAAGAATGACATTTGTTCCATTCACTGATACACACCTGGCAAACACCTGGCCAGTGCTCACTATTACTCAACAAATGTTTTTTGTTAAATGAGTAAACAGCACCCAGGATGTTCTCCTCTTTGCTTGTGAGCTTCATTCTGGTCACTACAGATCACCTTGCTTGTACCCATTGCACCTAAGCTCAGCGCCCTCAGCTTCTTCCACGAGACCAACCTCATCTCAATTCTAGTTAAAAAGTCATTTAAAAAATTCTAGTTCAAAAACAAACAAACAAACAAAAAGGGAGCATGGTGCCTACTGTGGACTAATCAAGTGAGTTCCAGGCGTCAAGCCATTTATGAATAAGGAAGGTCAAGAAGGTACAGTTCCCAGAAGTAAGGAGTATTTAGAACATTGGGTAAATTTCATGACCATTTTGTGCCTCGATTTCCTCATCTACAAAATGGGGGAAATCCCACATCCTAGGATTAATATGAGAATTAGACGAGATAGTCCTTATAAAGTCCTTAGAAGTGTCTGCCTGTTACACTGTAAGCCTGACAATTACACAGGACTACAATGAAAAGGCTTACACATATTTACCACAGCAGGCATTGTTCTGGAACAGGGTTAGCAAACTTTTTCTGTAAAAGGCCAGATAGTAAATATTTCAGACTTTGCGGTCCATCAAATCTCTGTATGGACTACCCAACTCTGGGCTCTTATGGAAGAACAACAGCCATAGACAATACGTCAATGAATGGGTATGGCTTTGTTCCAATTAAGTATTTTTTTCAAAGACAGGCAGGCTGGATTCAGCTGCAGGCCAGTGCTTGCTGATTCCTTTCTAGAGCAACGCTTTCTTCAATTGCAATGTAATACAAGCCACTGACAAAATTTAAAATTGTCTAGTAGCCACGTTAAAAAACAAACAGGTGAAATTAATATTTTATCTAACCCAGTGTATCCAGAATACTGCCATTTTAAGATGCTATCGATATAAACAAATTACTGAGATATTTTATATTCTTTTTCATACTGATTCTCCAAAATTCGCTGTTTTACACTTACTGCAGAACTCAATTCGGACTGGGCACATTTCAAGTGCTCAACAGTTAGGTAGCTAGTGGGAGGGAGCAGTCTAAAGGCCCGCTCTGGTCCGGGTTCGGGTTCGGGTTCGAATGGGTGTGGTGCGACAAGCAAAGCCGGAGGCAAATCGTCCCCGGGTGAGTCTGGCCCCCAGCCCAGAAGCAGCGGCGGCACGGAGAAATCTGCCCACGCCGGGACCTCCGCTAGAGGAGACTAGGGCACGTTCGGGCCTACCCGGCCCAGGAAACACCGAGAGCCTCCCCGAGCAGGTGTGGGTTTCCCCAAGCAAGGGTGGGCCGAGACCCCAGCCAACCTGCAGTTGCAGTGTGTCTCACCGAGAAGCGTAGGCGATGCCTACGGGCCCTCACTGATCCCCTCGCCCTGAGTGAACTTCCGGTTCTCAGGGCGGGACCAAGACGGCTCAACCAATCCAAGCCCGCAGACCAAAGAACGCAGCCTGGATCCAGCGCGTGCGTGCAGTGGAAATGGCGCCTGCGCAGAGGGTCAGCGCCCGTCGGCCCGCCTCTCCGCAGCTGGGTGGCGGAGGTCGCGTAGTCCAGCATCCCTGCATGAGTTGAAAAAAACTAGCCCGACTAACGTTTTTGGGCAGCAAGATTTGTTGAACTACTCTGTAGCCTACCCTATTTGCTTCCAGTCAAGACAGTGCTCAGCTAAATGTTGACAAAACTTTGGACAAAAATACGAATTATCTATTTAACGCAGTAATTAATTCAACAGTATTTACTGCATCCCTAGCATGCATCAGTTCGATACGAAAGTAGTAGACATTCATGAAGTAGCCATGTGCTTCCCGCGCTAATCATCTGTACACATCTTTCCGTGGAAGGGTTCAATAAAACCAAAGTGATGGTAGAACTAGAGAATGTGGCAGCCTTCTTTGCTGATCCCCTTCTATAAGGTAACTTGGGGGAAGGTTCAAGGAAGCAGGGCTTTGCTCTGGACTGAATGCTGTAATGAAGCAGGTGATTCTATGATTGAGCAATGTAATAAACCTTACCTATAAGGAGGGAAGACAGACCAAGGTTAAATGTGTAATTAGTAAAAAAGTAAAAGTAAACAAAACCCAGCAGCAACTCAGTTTTTAAAACTGTTGAAATACTGCCGGTCCATCCTGGATATAGCCTAAGAGATTTTAGTTTTAAAAGGCTATTGCAATAAGATTGTTTCGATCACAGAACAGTGCAACACGTATAAATCTATGGAACAGGCTGGGCTCTGTAAGGTGTATGAACGAAGAGACTCTTAATTTTTTTTTCCCTCACCACTGCCTTGAAACAACCTCTGTGGGCTCTCTCCCCTGCCCATTGGTTCCTCCAGGGCTGGAGCTTGAGGCTTGAGTAAACCCCACAGCTTTTCCAATGACTCTCAGGTATAAAGAAATAATCTTATTTTTAGGTTGTTAAAAAGTCCATTCTAATCCAATATAAAAAATTCAATTACTCATCCAATTAGAAGTTCTGACCTTTCCTCAGCTCAGTTGTGGTCTGTAACTCTGTGGAACAGCAAAGGGGAAAGACATGGATCAATTTCTTCACTTACCTTATTGCACCCTTTCTGCGCTTCCTCCACTATTTTCTGGTCTCTGTCAGGTGAGGGTAGGAGGAGGAAGGAGCAGTAAAAGGTCTTAGTTAACTTGAGTTGTAGGTTGAATGGTGGTCCTCCCACCAAAGATAGATATGTATCCCCAGAATCTCTGAATATGACCTTATTTGGAAAAAAGGGTCTTTGAAGATATAATTAAGGATCTTGAGGTGATAGCATCCTGGAATACCCAGGTGGGCGCTAAATCCAATGACAAGTGTCCTTGTAAGATACAGAAAAGGAAATAAACACAGAGACAGAGGAGAAGGCCACATGAAGATGAAGATGCACATTGGAGTTGTGCAGCCACAACCAAGAATTCCTGGAGCCACCAGAAGCTGGAAGAGGCTAGGAGGGATTTTCCCCTAGAGCTATGGAGGGATTGTGCTCCTGTCAACCCCTTGAGGTTGGACATCTGGCTCCAGAACTGTGAAAAAAATAAATTTCTGTTATTTCGTACAATTAATAATGTTGTTACCTGGTATTGGAGTTCTCTGTGTGCTAATGTCCAAATGCTGCCTCTTTGTTCTTTGGGGATTTTTTTTTGGAGACACCCCCCTCCCTCCCCTGTTGCTGGGAGTCCCTTCTCACCTATTCTCAGATGATACACTGGTTGAACATCAGCTCCTGCTTTTGGTGGCATGTCCCCACCCTGCCTTTTTCTGTTGTGTCACCTCATTGCAGACAGGCCTCTTGGGCAGGGTCCTTTCAAAACAGCCGCAGGCCAGCTATTTGCTTGATGTACACTTAGCAGACGGGAAAACCCCAGCAACTCTGCCTTTCACTAAGCCCTGGAAGCTGAGGCTGCTCCCTCTGCAGCCACTCTCTGCCCCCACACTGTATTTCCCTGAAAATAAGACCTAGCCGGACCATCGGCTCTAATGCATCTTTGAGAGCAAAAAATTTTGCTGCAAAAAAGACGCATTGGAGCGATGGTCTGGCTAAGTCTTATTTTCGGGAAAACACAGTAGGTAGTCTTAGGCAGCCCCAGCTGGCTTCTCACTTGTTGAATTTTTCAGAAGAGTCAAGCACCATTTCTTGTGCCCTTTCATGACAGGAGAACCTGCCAATCTCTCCAAGTGGTTCTCTCAAAGTCCCCTCCACTTGCCTGGAAGGCAGGAGCAAGCTTCCAGAATTTGAACAGCCCTCTTTCACTCTTGCCTTCTCTTTTACATAAGCTGAAGAGGGGTGAGGGGCCATAGATGGCAGAAATAGTTTGGGCTCTCCACTCAGCCTTGTGTAAATGGTCTGGCATGTCTCTAGAATCAGTGGGTACTTAACAGTGTGCTCAGTTTTGGGGCCTTGGGCGAAACTCCAAGTCAGGAAGAGTCCCATTTAACATTCTCTTGTACCTGTAGTCATCTTTAGGTCATGTCCATACCTCTTGCTCTCCTTTCCCACACCATGAGTCCATTTGTGTTGTTTCTCTAGAATGTGCATTATTCTACCATAGATTTATGGCAACAGATTAGCAGAGAAACGAAGGACCAGGAAGTCTGGCTTTAATCAATTCTTGGTGCAGATCATAGAATGGAAATTCAGAGGCAATGAGACAATATTTATACTACTTGGTTACTGGGGATGCTTCAAAATTCCATTTAATCAGGAAAATATAGAAAAGGTACAAAAAGAAATAGGACGAAAGGACGCCAATTCTATTCAAAAACCTCTGCCTGCCTACTCAATTGCCGTTTGCACTGCTGTGAAGAAATCTGAGCTGAACCCTACCCCTGGGATTTCATTGTCAGAGTGGCTTGTTACCAGAAGGAATAGTCTGCCAGTGATCCTGATATGTGGACTTCTCCAAGAAATACCTCACTTCATTTTGGTTCTCAGGTTTTTCTTTTAAAGGGAGTTCGTTTTGTAACAGCGGTTCACCAGAGTGGCAAGACATAAGCATTGAACTAAAAATCATTGGCCTGTGCTGCTTCTTTGTCTTTTGTTCTTGCATCATGTAGCTTCGAGGCTCATTCTCATGGATTGACACTGTACACACCATGCACAGCCCTCCTTTCATGATATAAGCTGGGCGTGCTGCCAGAAGGGACCATTCATCAACAACGACAATATAAAGGATAACCATGTTCACTCCAGGTCTTCTAAGTCTTCAGGGGGAGACACATTTGGCCAGAAGTGTACCATTCTGATTTACGGTGCCCAAGAGAAGCATTTTTCCATTTCAGCCTCATTTCCTCCCCATAACGACCTAACACATTATACTTGCTGCAACATTTGACTCATATAATAGTTTTTATTAGTTGCTCTTCATTTCAAACCTGATGCAAACACCACCTAGTTTTCTAGCTGCTGGAGAGAATGAAGGCATCGACTCCTTTGTCATAAGAGTAAATCATTTAGGTTGGTATGTTGGCTAAGACAATGACAAGTACTCAATCCCAGCTTTTATGTGATGGGGTCCACGTGGTGGACATCGGTGGGTTTGAGCCAACAGCTTTCAGCCCACTTCCTGCACAGCCAATCAGGTGCCCCAATCTGCCCTAGCCAGGGGGCAGCCACATGACCCAAGCTGAGCCAACTGCACACCCCTCCCCAGAATAGGAATTTTGAGCAGAGTAACGTGGACAGTAACATGGTGACAGGTCATTCTGGCAATGGTTGCATGCTGATTAGCATGCCTTCCCCCATAGCTCTGCTTCTAGCCCTGCAGTCCATTTCTAAGGCTGGATCACTGGTCTTCCACCTGCCTGCACATTCCTGCTTCTTTGCTGTATCCTCCCTTTGCTGTAAGTCATCTGAGATCTGTTTCTGTTGCTTGCTACCAGCAAAGACTAACTGACACAGCCCCCATCTTACTGTAGCTGTGAGATTTGAGAGCCATCAGAAGAGAATCCCTGATCTTACCATGGTGCTTTATATGAAGCACCATTGTTCTGTTGTATGAAGGCATTGGAAGCTGCAATTATAAAACAGAAAATATTAGTCAGTAAAGGTTACACTTGTAGCTGTTGATTCCCGATGCTTGAGTTATAAAGATGGTCTCCCTTCACTTGTCAGAGACCAGCAGAATGGGACATAGGACCAGTAAGTGTTGATAGGAAAGGATGAAAGTCCTGCAAGATTGGATTCTCCAAGATCTCAGAGGTGACTGAATTGTAAGGTTCTGGATACCCAGAAAGAAGCATGAGTTCACAAGACACTGGGAAAGGGAGAAATGGATCAAAGGAGGAACAGCAGATGCTGTAGACAGCCCTCTTTGTTGTGTGCCTGGTGGCAGCCACACACATGCTCATAGGCTGCCACAAGGGGGCACTGCTAGAACTCTGAGAAGGTCTGAAAACTGAAGGATAGGTGCAAAAGTGTCTCACAGGAGAGCGGGAGAGCTGTGTGACTATAGCTTGGACTCATGAGAAAAGAGATTTTTAAAAAGACAGTGACATGGAGGAGGTGATGGTGATGGAATAGAGGAGGTCAAAGAACTGTGAGGCCAGGATATTGGATGGGTCATTTTCATAGATGTTACCACATTGGTTGATGACAATGTCTAGGAAGGACAGACAGATGTAGAACTATTTAACTGTGCCTCCAATGAACAGTGACTTTTAGATGGAAGTCGAGAAATAAGAGATTGTGAACAAGAGTAGGGCAAGGAGGATGCCGCCTTCAACTCCAGACCCGGACATGTGTGCAGTGTGGGAGGATGAGTGGCTTTCATTTGATAAGGCTGCAAAGGTAGAGGTGGTCCTGGGAGGGAACTCAGTTCAGCTGAGGTTGAGAAATGAGGAAGAGATTTTGGCATGAATTAAGATGGAGAAGAGTTCCTTCACCAGACAATGGAGTATGTGTGATAGGGGAGGGGGCAGAAATAGTGGGAGTCAATGTCCAGAAAAGGAAACCCCTAACAGTGTGGGGATGAAAGAGTGGGAGAAGATGGATGACATGGGGGTTTGCATATTGGATGGTGGCCAGGGACAACAGATATGTGAGTCATGGCTGAATTAGCTGACCTTAGGTTTCCCAAAAGGAAGCAAAGTATGATTCGGTGCTGGTGTAGGTTCGAGCTCCATGACATTAAAGGCTGTTGACTGGAATTTAAAACAACATGTGGGCATTTATGGGTCTAAGAAGTTAGCCCCAAATGGCAGGGGCAGCCCTCAGGAATCAGGAAGAGTGGTCACCTGAGTCAGGATTGTGCTGTGTTTGAAATCCTAGGTAGGCCAAGAAAGGATTTACTTTTCTCTCACCTAATAAAATATCAAGCAGTAACCAGTCTGGGACAGAGGTAGAGATACCACAATGTCATCAAGGACCCAGGCTTCCCCCAGCATGCACTTCTCCATAGGGTGTGGTCCTTGCCCTTATGATCCCAAGGTAGCTGATAGAGCTCCTGCCTTCACAAGCACATTGAGGGCAGGAAGGAAGAAGAGAAATGGCAAAAGTGGGCTTCTGGCTGACAGCCTTCTTTATGATCCTTCCTGGAAGCCCCAGCAATGCTTCGGTGGCCCCCTCCATCTGGAAGAGATTTTGAGAAATGAAACCTTTCAGTTGAGCACATTGCCCTCTAACTCCCCAAATATATTTGTATATGGTTATATTAGTAAAGAAAAAGGTAAGAATGGATATTGGGTAGGTAACTAGAAGTCTATGCCACAGCTATTAGAGAAACATGAAATATTATTATTCAATTCAACTTAACTGAGTTTCCTGCATTGATTTTCTATCCCTATGTAATGATGCTCAGGCCTCCCTATTTCGTTTTTGGTTCAACTTCTTTTCCTTTAACCTGGATCACAGGGACATGTCCTTTACTGAAAGTTCTCTTTTGTTCTAAGCCACAACTATGGTCTCAAATTTCCTTGGTCACTGAATGGACAGGAGGTTGCCATCAAGTTCTATCACAGTATTTGAAAACACGTGTATCAGTTAGCTTTTGTTGTGTAACAAACCACCCCAAATTTTAATGCCTTAAAACAACAATTTTATTATCTCTTACAATTCTGTGGGCTGATTTGATTTAGCTGGGCAAGTCCTCAACTGGTATCACTAGAAACACTATTTCTGGGGTAACCATAACTACCAGTTATCCAACATATACCGCTACAGTGCTGGGTAGACATTGTATGAACAAATTATTTCACACTAAAGAGAAGCAATGTAGTTTTCTCCCCCCAAGGAGTTTCAGTGTAATAGCTCAAAGATAGCTTGGAGCTATTTCTGACCCAGAATCTTAAAGCAGAATAGCCTTTCATCCTCAAAGAATTCACTCAGATTCATTACCATACAAAGCTGTTCTTGAATTTGGAAGAAAAGAGAAACAGAAAAGAAGGCATCCATCTTTTCTTTGAGTCCTGCTACACGCTTAATTTAGTTTTAGATAGTTCTCTGAGGTGTTGAATTCAACAACTTATGCTAATTTGTATTGCAGTCATGAGGCCTAATAAAGCCCTCATGCTTTTCCCATAATAGAAACTCATTTTAAGAGTTTTTAAGACTATAAATTATTTCCATAGAGAAAAGAATGAAAACCACATTTTCCAGCAAAGCAAATAATCACACACATAACCAAACATTGAATTAACAACCATACTTTCTTACTTAGAAAAACTTAAACCATGACCCAAGGTGATTATTTGGATACTATTATTACAAAAAATTTAAATATACAAGTTGGCCATAAAAGATCAGGCTAAGCCACTTAGGTAGAAGTCTATCTGTGATGTCATAGTTTTTAAGAAGTGCCATAAAAGTCAAACAGTTAAACGTTTTGACTTTTTTTGTAATCTAGAAATGTTATATAGAGAGGTTCATCAACCATGTAGACAAATCAAATATACTAGGGGGAAAAAGCAGAACTGACATTTCCACATTTTATAAATTCAGAAATGAATGAGAAGACACAGTAGTACTATATTGAAAGCAAATATTGATACATCTTATACAAGAAAGGCATCTTACAATAATGTTCGTACATTACAATTTTTCAGTATTTCTAAAATGGAGGGGCATTTACGATACCATATCAAAAAACAGAGAACTGACATAAAAAGCCAAATATAAAGATATAAAAGACAACAGTAACATTCAACCATCCACAGATAAAAGGCTGCCTGGACATAAGCCTGACACCAGCAAGACGCCGTCCACTGCAATTTCTCCAGTTTTGCCTTTGCCACGTTCAGCTTCAAAAATGATCTAATAATGGAGAGGAAATAAAAAATTACTTCAAAATATTCAAAACAATGATATAATCAAACTGTTTAATAAACTGTTAAAGAGGACTAAACTCATGTGTCCCTATTGCAGAGACACAGGCTTTGACGTTGAATATATAGTAATATATTATATTTTCCAGATATCAGGAATCCACACTGAGTGAATATTTTCAGAGAAAAAGGGGTCACTGTAACACCTAAGAGAATCTGGAAAGCCCTGAAAAGCTGAGAAGGGTAAGGTTTAACAAGAAATTTTGAAATTCCCATTTAACGGGGAAAAAAAGCAAAAATAAAATATGATTTGCTTTAAGAAAAAAACTGGCTAGAAGAAATATTCCCTGTGAACATCTAATACAAAACTGTATAGTCAACAGAGAATTATTTTGATATATTTGGATTTTGGTAGTTTGTAGTAGTATAGTAAATTTTCTTAAAATATTGATTCACATATTCAGAAATTATCTGAAATGTCATTGTTTCCATGTGTTGAAAAATGTTTCATAATAGGTGATAATCATTTTTATCTAAGACATTTATTAATAATCAAAAGAGAAGCAAACTTCTTTATGTCTTAGAAATTTCTATTGTATAGAAAACAGAATGAAAACAAACAAAAAAAACCCCTTATCTTCAAATTGGACACAAAATGACAGGGATGGCTCACTCAAAAAAATTAAGGATATGTAGTGACTATTTTATATTCACTCATTCACCCAAAAATATTTTCAAAGAAATATTATTAAAATAAAGTTTTGCTGAATGATTTTCATCAATTTCTTCAATTTTATAATGTTTTTTTCAAAAATACTTCATGTTGTCTTTATAATCAGAAAAAGACACCAGAATATTTTTTAATTCAATAATTATGAAAATAATAATAGCTACAATTTATGGAGCACCTATTAAACATTCATTTTAAGGAGAAGTAATAAAGAGGATAAAATGAATAGTGGGCTCTTTAATTCTCAATATCAGAGATAAGCAGATTTAGAGGACAGCAAAATTATTCTGATTCAAAGATGGTTAAGGTTACCTTGGAACAAAAATTTTAGAGAAAAAATAATGTTTAATTAATTTGGAACATGTTATTCTTCTTAAAAATGACACACACGTAATTCTATCACAAAGAATTCAACAACATGTATGTAGTAGTGTGGTTATAAATATATTAAAATATGTATTGATGTGTAAAGTAAAATGCAAAATATGGAAACACTCATGTTACTGTGGAATGATTATAATCTTTATTTTTTTTAGTAAAGTGATTTCCCTTTGTCTTTTCTAAACTTTTTAAAAAATAAATTCAAACTTATAGAAATTGGCATTATAAAGAAAGATCCTTTAAGAATCATGCGTACAATAATGCCATCATGCAACTATTCACCATCCCCAACAGCATCTCTTCCTGCTTCATAAATAATAATAGAATAGTTTCCAAGGTGGCAGAGATGAAGCAATTTTAGGCTTGCTGTTACCACTGTGTCCCACTTTCCTCGGCTCTCCAAAGAGAAAAAGGGAGCCTCAAAGGGACAAATGGGGGCAAAGAGGGACTGTGACTGCCCACTTCCTGGGCTGCTCTCTGTTGCCCCTAAGCTCCCTGGATTCATTTTCTTGAGAACAAGTTATCACTGAGTGGCGAGTGATAGCACAACTGGGTATAGAAATTTCTTCCTCCCCTAGTCTCTTCTCAGGAGGGAGCTGCTTTCAGGAAGATGTGCCTCTTGAATAATTTTTAAAAGCAGTGAGCTAAGAAAGCAGACATCTCACAGAAGCTGAAATAGGTGGGATAATGAGGGTGGGCATGTCTGGATCTTGAGATATGCTGGCTATTCCATCACTGAAATCCCTGGCTGATATTCCCAGATAACTAAACATAGACATCAGGATAATTAATTGATATCCTATTTGTGTTTGTATTTAACTGCATTTTTCCTTACCCTGGTACAAAAATATTAGGCAGGCTGTTTATGTTCTCTTATCAAGAGACTTTTTTACAAAACAATCCCCTTCCTGATGTTTGTTCTCCCGCAAGCTTAACCTCCTTAAGGAGACAATGCTAATAGAAGGTAGAGTGACCTTTGTGGGAGATCACCTGTAAGTCCTTGGCATATCCTACCTCTTAAGAGTGTCTGGCCATGCCAGATAATTTATGCTAACAATGTGATTTATGGTGGGATCTCAGGTTCCACAAGTATTAGCCTGACTCTGGAGAACCTAGAGACTGAGTAACTAAGGTCAGCCAGACAGTTAGTCATGCAGGCAGACTGACCCCCAACAAAAACTCTGAACATAACGGCTTGGGTGAGCTTCCCTGGTGGACAACATTTTATGCATGTTGTCACACAACATTGCTGAGAGAATTAAGAGCTGTCCATATGACTCTACTGGGAGAGGACAGCTATAAGCTTGTGTCCAGTCTGTCCTGGACTCCGCCCTTAATCTATTTCCTTTCACTGTAACAAACTGTAATCAGTTTTTCTGAGTTCTCTGACTCCCTCCTAAGGAATCATGGAACCTGAGGGTGGTTTTAGGGACCCTAGACATCAGCCACTCTCTCAGTTCAGTTCAAAAAACATTAAAAAAATGACCTTTTAGCTTCCATTCATTGTGATAAGTGCTTGGCATAGAACAAACAAGATGTTCATTGCTATCTTAAGGAATTTATAGCCTGGTTCAGAAGGAAGTTGGTGAGAGGAACCTGACACACAAATAGATCATTTCCATAGAGTGTGTGACATGCGTGTGTGCACCTGACAAGTATTATCATTAGTTGTGCTGATTGATTGACTTGCTAATTTTGCTCCAGAATATAAGCTCTTTAAGTGTAGGGGAAAAGTCTTATTCATCTTTGCAGCCCCCGTGCCTAGGTACTATCAGGAAGCGTTTTGTTCTATTTGTTAAATCATTGAAAGAGAATGTAAATATCTAGTTTAATACTGTTTTTCCACTTACAGTTTCGTTAGTGTCAATCCCTTGATACAACTGAATTTTCCCGGTCCTCCACATTTCATCCTCACTCGTGCTCTCCTCCCATGCCAGGACATTGTTACTGTTTTTCACAAACACTCGAAGTTTCCCTACTTTGTCTCCAGCCAGCCGGTAATGAAAGAGCAAACAGAAGTTGCTTTGGGGCTGCAAGTAAGGGAGGAGAAGTCTCAATCGGCCAACGTCCTTCTTATGGCCTGCCAGGGCTGGAACTGCCATATAGTAGCCGAGAGCTTTAGGAGAAGAAAAACACACACTGAATGAGGCCACTGTAAAGGATTTGGCTATAGTGTATAAAATATTTATAAAAAAATGAATGGTAGATAGTCTCCTATAGGGAAAGCTGAAGTCCTTTTCATTTCGAACACGGGAACAAAATTTTCATGCTAAAATAGATTTTAGGGATCACAGAGCTGAAATACTTTGTTGTATTTCAAAAATACTTTGTTGTATTTCAAGAAAAGGAAACTGAAGGTCAGAGAAACTGAGGAATTTGTCCATATTCACAAAGCTTGGTAATAGCAAATGTGGGGTAAGAATCTAATTAAAAGATCCTTTAGCACTGTAGGCAATTTGCAGCTGATGGAGAACTTGTGTTCCAGAACTTTCCAACTTGGTTGTTTAAACCTCAGAATGCATTTCCCCACTGAGACAATGATATGTATGATGGTCTGTTACTTAGGTGGGTCCATAGTGTGGTATTTAATCCACAACATACGTTAATTTGGACTAATGGTTCCATGGAGCTCAACCACCACATGTAACATATCATTCCATGTTCTGATTTAGGTTGACAGGAACACATCTTCTATTTCTACATATCCATCTTCTAAGTATCTTTTAACCAGTGGTAATGGATGTTTGCTCATCTCCAATCTTCTGGTTGTGGCTTTGATGAACTTAGGCAAAAATTCTCATAGAATGGGGTCTGAAGAAGTTGAGAAGGAGGAGGAATTCCTATAGAAGCCAGGAGGAAGACACTAGGATGGAGTGGAGTCTTCCACTAGTGTAATTCCTAGAGATACTTGAGGACCCATGATGCCCAGTGGAGCTTGAAATTCAAATCAACAACATGTCTGAGATACACTAAAAAGTATTCACTGCTTATCTGAAAGTTAGGCATCCTATGCTTTATCTGACAACTCTACCAGCTACATTCTGTCTTCTGTGACCCACTGTGGCAGGTTTCCCCTTCTCTCTCAGCTAAAGCCCACTTTAACTGGTCCTGGAGATTTTATCCTTCTATTAATGCTGATTCATCCCATGGTTCTTTTTTATGTTTAACTCTGGAGGGAAAGACAAGTCCACCTAGAGATGGAAGTACAAAAGGAGAGGGAGTACAATTTGGGTGATGCAAACCCCTGGGTCTTTTGTGAATCAGGTGTTTATAAATAGGGGACTTCCCATTGATGAAAACCCAACTTAAGACATTGTTGACTGTGTGAACAGTCAAGATCCTGGAATAATCTATAGGCTCCCAGTGTGATGTAGCTCTGGTAGACATAAATTTGGAGATGCCATGATGGAAGAAAGGATAAACTCAGGTTGGTTATCAACAAGATAGCTTCTCCAAAGATGGACTGTCTCTGGCTTAGTTAAACTTGCCCTGAGCTTGCTCTGAATCTTTAATGATAGTCCCACTCCCATAACTTACTGTGTGGGATGTATCTCCTCTACCCTAATCCCAAATTCTAAAAGGAATTTTTGTTAGGGAATATCCGGGTTTCCTGACTACATGTGAGGGCTTGAAAGAAAAGATCTCAGGAAGGAATTAGTCTAGAGGAAGGATCTAGAAGAAGGCTCTTTTAACTGAGGGCTGAGCCTGTACATCCCCAAATAAATAATTTAATTGGTAAGGAACTAGAGTCCCTGAAGGTATAACAGTTGTCTCCAATTATACAGTTAGCCTTAGGAGACAGGGATTCAATTTATATTCCAAATGAGATCTGCCAGCCAAACGCTCTGCCTAACATGAAGGCTAAGGCCCATCAATAGTGTTTAGGTAGGCAATGGAAAGAGCTGAGGCTGAGAAAAATCCAACGTTTAGTGGAAAGAAAGAAATTCTAAAGCAACAGAAGCAAAAGTTCAGTACAGGAGTTCAGGTTGTTGATTTGATGCATTATGGTTTTCAGGCTTTGAGGGTGACTTTACTAAAATTCCAGGTTTAGGTAGAGGTCCTATTTCCTTTCAAGATTTATTTCCCCCCCAAAAAACAAAAGAAAAACTATAGTGCACCATAACTAGCAAATTGTGGAAAAGGAACAACTTTTTTCTACCATTGCCTCAATACTCTTAAACCTTATGTGAATTCCAACATCTCTCTCTCTCAGCAACAGGAGAGTGAAGATGGAAGAAGTTTGCTGGAACATCCTTTGTTGGGTGGGAGAGGAATTAAGGAAGAGAATACGAGGTCTGCCAAATAAGTTTGCAAACTCATCCCAGAAAAAGTGCTACATACCTCATTGCTGAATATCACTACAGTCACCTTTGAAGTACTCCCCTTGGGAAGCTGTGCACCTACACCAGTACCTAGTCCACCCTCAAAGCAATTTTGGAACCCTTTTTCTGAAATGGCCATCAGAGCTGTCATTGTATTATCCTTGATGTCCTGAATGTCATCAAAATGTCTTCCTTTCAATATTTCCTTTATCTTCGGGTAAAGGAAGAAGTCATTGGGGCCCAGATCAGGTGAGGAGGGAGGGTGTTCCAATGCAGTTATTTGTTGACTAGCTAAAAACTCCCTCACAGACAGTGCTGTGTGAGCTGGTACATTGTCGTGATGCAAGAGCCATGAATTGTTGGTGAAAAGTTACGTCATCTAACTTTTTCATGCAGCCTTTTCAGCACTTCCAAATATTAAACTTGGTTAACTGTTTGTCCGGTTGATACAGATTCATAACGAATAATCCCTCCGATATCAAAAAAGGTTAGCAACATTGTTGTAACATGTTCGTGAACTTAATTGTCAAACCTCATATAATATGCCAAACCAAGTTAGTCATTTATCAGGGGAGACTTCGGAAAGTCTAAAAGTTTCCAAACATGACAAACAATCCCGACCTAACAAATGATAGGAATAATAACCCTCCCATAACTGGAGAGCTTTCTTTACTTATACCATATCGCAAAACATGAAATAGTGAAAGCTAAATACCATTATCTCGATCAGCAGGATTCCAGTCAAAATCATCTTCTATATCCTGTTTCCAGTCACAGACCCCATGGTCGAAGCTGCAGTCAACTGAGATGTTTAAATCTGCTAAGAAAAAGGGTGCATTTCATAATTGTTAAGAGCATTAGAAAAATGTCTAACATTTGGAGCTTTGGAAGGCAATGCCGTGTTTTCTACTGCTGTCAAGAGTTTAGCTAAGCTAATCCATAGTATTGCTGCCCTAGCATCCATTTTGTTGGGCTAAGCAGCCTGTGGGGACCTTAAACTGATGCTAGCCCTCATGCAAGTTCATGCCCAAGATTACAGCCCGTGGTGTCACAAGTAAATGTAAGTTCCTGATATGACTTCCCTGATAGCCCTTGTGATAAACCATCTCCCCTGCCTCCCAGGGCCTTCTGCTTCTGTATTCATTCCTTAGATAAGACTCCCTTGGATTCAATCAAGATTCAATTCAATCTTGTTGGTTTGAATTGACGAATCCAGCCTTATCCTGGGAACCTTATGCTGAGGAAGAAAGGAATGGCAAGGACAGGGAAACACCTAAATAGAGAAGGGGCAGCAGCTGGTTGTTGACTTATTACAATCTGTGAAATATTCTCATACATCATATCATCTGATTTGATTGTTGCAAAAATTCTATAGTTAGAACCATTTTCAGGAAAGTAAAACTGGGTCGTGATTTGTCCTAGTCCCGCAGACATGGAGTGCTGGAATTGGACCTGAATCCTAAATCAGACTGAAGTCAGGGCCGTCCATCTTGTAAATATCCCAAGTCAGCACAAACACACTGCTGCTGTTCTCACTTTCCTTTCTTTCTTAACCCTTATTTTCCTCTATTCCAGTGAAGATACTTTATTTCTAGTTCCAGTTTTAAAATTAAAAGGTGCCCGGTGATACTTGTTTCTAGTCTTCAATATTCTTTAGGGAGTATTATTACTAGTTTGAGAAGTTGATGTTATCAGCCCACAAATAGTACAACATGAATTTTTCAGGCGGTTTATAACTGTGCTGGCACATCTGTCCCAAACATCCCACTTTTTCTCAACATGCAGGAGACTAGGAATGAAAACGGGGACAATGGAACAGTATAAAGGCAACTACTCCTTAAAGAGAGAAAACTCAAGACTGGTCTCGAGCACAATATTTCATTTGTATAGCACTGTATGATTCACAAAGTGCTTTCAAATATATTCTCTGATTTAATCCATACCACCCCAAAACAGATGCTGTTGGTGCCACACCAATATCTGTCAGCATGTATGTTCCCGTGCAAGCAAAAAACTTTCTACTGCAAACACCCACAACACTCTGAGAGAGAGTATTCGTTCGCTGGAGCATGCCTGGCCCAAGCCAGGCAGACCAGAATACCAGGGAACTACTGGGAGAGCAGTCAACTAGTGATGGACAGGTGTTGGTGGATAAATACCTCTGTTGTCTTACCTTTGGGTAGGACCACTAAATGCTGGAATTGGGCATGTACCTGAAGTCAGACTGACTCCAAGTTCTCTCTAGTCTTGCAGAGGCTTCAACTGGAATGGAGGTCCAGTTGCCACAGTGGTGTCCTTCCCTGCTTTTATGGCAGGCCAGGAGCACCCTCCTGGGAACAGACTTCAATCAATGTCAGATGTGAGTTGGTGTATAAATACTCTAGCTCTTTTGCCTCTCTAGGAGGACACTGCTGAGCCACGTGCTCTACAATGGCTCCCAGACTTCCCCAGCGGAATTGAGCTCCAGTTGTCCACAGTGGAAACTTGCTTTATAACGCACCCTTCTCTTCCCTGGCTCACTTCCGTGCTTCCCAACTACTGTTTCCTGGGATCACATCCCACATAAAGCACTCACACACAAATTCTTGTCTCAGGGTCTGTTTCTAAGGCCCCTAGCCTAAAAGGAGTGTTGCTCTTCTTCCAACTTTATGCATGAAAGCAATGAGGCATCACAAATCTAAGAGACTTGCCCAAGACCAACAGCAAGTGGAAGCATTGGGGTGTCCACCTGAGTCTTAAAATTGAGACTGAGTGCTCCAGGACACCTTACTCAAGAACCTTTGAAATCACAGTGATATATAAAACTGTACACTTTCTGTGTTTCATTAAGGATCATGGAAGAAAAAGAAAAATAAGAAACCCAGTAGGTTTGGGGATCCAAAGAGGACTCAAATAATTTATTAATGTCACTTAGCAAGTGCAAAGCAGAGCTGGGCAAAAGTTCTGAGCATCTGGAGAACGTGGCTTATTGCCTGAGCTATGAAACATTTTCTTCCTAACCAGGAAAATGGGCAATAAAATGTTTAAAGCAGAGAAATTAAAAATAAAAAGGAACACTTAGGAGAAATATGGAGGAAAACAAGATGCCTATAGGAGTTGGGTCATGGGTCACTAGCCTTTGGAGAGTTTTGAGTAGAAGCTTCTCAGATTAAATTTGGATGACTGAACTAGAGAGGTACTTTCTTCATGGTGGAGATTGTCCTATAAACCAAAGGAACAGAATTGGAGAATGTACTCATGAGGTAAACACCAAAGGGAATCAAATTGGCATATATAGTGGTAAGTAAAAGACAGTTTGAAAAGGAAAGAGAAGATCAAGGCATTCATATTTACACTAAGTAAAAGCAATAAATACACAAGTAGGCTTTTCCCTGATGTCTGTGTAGAAATGTCACATATAATTGGTCATGTGTAGTAAAACTGGTAAATAAACTGAGAGGAATTAGGGATCATGCCTAAGGAATTCCAGATTATGAGGCTTTGATAGAGTGATCACAAAAATGGTCTGAATTTTTCCTCCTCCCTGTATCCATGCTCTTTGCAAATGTGACTTTGTAGCATCTTCCTTAACTCCTAAGTCAAGACTGGCTTTGTGAATTACTTTGGCCGATAGAATATGGCAGAAGTCATGTTGGGCCAATTCTGGGCCTAGACCTCAAAAGGCCTGTGTGCCTCCACTTTCTCTCTTGGAACTTGCCAATGCCTCATGAGAACAAGCTTGGCTAGCCTGTTGGAGGATGAGAGACCACATGGAGCAGAGCTGAGTCAGCCCAGTTGTCCCAACTGAGGCCCTAGGCATGTAAGAGAGCCCAGCTTAGATCAGCAAAGTCACTGAGCACGCTCACAGCTGACTGCAGACACATGGTGAGCCCCACCCAGACCAGATTAGCATATTAGCAGAACCGCCCAGCCAATCCACAGACTCATAAGAAAAAATAAATATTTACTGCTGTAGGCCACTGAGAATTTGTGGTTTGTTATACAGCATTACTGTAGCCATAAGTAACAGGCACTTTGGGCCAGTTTTTAGTGCATGGTGATTTTCAGTTTGTGAGCCCTTAGGTGTTGGATTTGAAGCAAATGAGTCATTTTCTCCCATCTCCATACATACAATCTGCCTCAACTCTTCATGTTAGGTGTCAGGTGAGAATGATGGAGCGAAGAAGACAGCCTTATATTGTAATCATTGGTATTAAGGACATCCTATTTTCATACTGGCACTGTGTGTCACAATGTGACAATTTTTCCCTTGGGTGTTTAGGAATGAAGCAGTGACTCAATCATTGCACCCTATGAAGAAATGAATACAATATGGGACACCGTGGGAAAGCATATACTGGGAGAAAGGGTTATTTACCTTTGCGTTCCAGTCTGGATGTTATAGCTTTTCTTTGGACCAGAACCAGACCATATTCATCTGCTCCATTCACCTTAGGGACTACCAGAGAACACTTGATCAGTTAAGAACAACCCTAAAACCCCACATGCTAAGAAGGTATGAGTGAGTGACTGAACAAAGAGGGTTTTATCATATATTCTATCGACAGCATAGTTTAGAGTGGTGTTTCCCTAACATTTCCAAGGCATTCACTTGGGTCCAGTTTCCTCATCTAGAACATCTTTTTCCAAAGGTTCCCCGAGTTGACTTAAGTATCTATATTGGTATCACATCCCTTCTCACTAGGTTTTGGAAATACAATTTTGTGAGATTTTCACTCTCTATTAAGGGAGATGATGTCATTGGCATGCTAGTTCTCAGATGGGTGGGCTTGTGTCTGCTTCTCACTTGGTTAAATCCAAGAGCCATGGAGCCAAGAACAGACAGACAAAACATGGAGGGAGCAACAGATGCCCAGTGAAAAGGAAATGAAGTCTCAGTGTGGGGGATTCAGGGTGGGTTAATACGGAAACTGTCCTGGAAGGGTTGAGACTTAGGTAGATTCTGCATTCATGGAGAAAACTTAAGCTTAAGTTCTACTATAGAACTGTCTTTGCTACAATTGTCTGTTTTGGCTTTTAAAATCATAACCACACAACTGTAAAATTCTCCTTTCATTAAGTGGGCCTAAAAAAAGTGCCTTCAAAAAGGAGAAAGGTAGTCTGGCAGATCCACCTGGTAAGGGTCACTCTGGTTTGGGGGGTGCACCGCATGGAGAGCTGGGCAGCCAGATAACTGTTCTTGCAGGATAAGCAGGCTGACTTGACCAGAAGAGGAAAGAGAGGGTCTGTGTCAAACAGGAAAGCCCCCAAGGGGAAAGGACTTAGGCTCCTTGTTTCCCACAGGACAAATTTGATTACATATCTCTGGAAGATGTTAAGTTTCCAGACCTTACAGAGAACCCTGCTTCTTAGGACTTAAAGCCAAACCCATTTTACTTAAGGCATGAAAGTGTCTTTTCTTTCATTTGCCAGGAGAAATCACAATTCATTTTTCATAAAATGTATAAAATAACAAAAGTGATACTCACAAAACACATCTCCTCGAAGGCTTTGCTCCTGTTCCACATGGTTCTTCAGGGCTGTCTTGTCTCTTTTCTCTTCCTCCAGCCCCTTGTTCTTTCTTTCTTCATTCCCTTTTTTTTCTCCATTAGAGCTCGCATCTCTGGAAACGCTCTCTTCAGAGTCGAAGGGCCGCAAGTTAACCTTAGGGTTGGGAGTCCCAGCAGGTTCTGTGATGACATTTTTAATTGTTACCTTCTTTTTCATGCTGTTTTTGTGAGCAAGCAACTTCTTGATTCTGTCTTTGATGGTACCAGGTGCTCTGACGACTTCCTTCACAGACTTCTCAGGAATAACTAAAACAAATAAAAACCAGTGAGAAATTCCACATTGGCTGATAATTAGATCACTCACAAAAAATGGAGCATTTAAAAAGTGTTAAAGTGCACTAAAGGAATGCTTCCAGAATCAACCCATATTTGGCTCTACCATTCGATACTTTAGGAAGAACTAGATTTGCATCCGTTTAAGCAGTTCCACTGTTACTTAGTATCTTAACTACCTTTTGTTAGAGGACACAGCTTTGTTTTGCTTCAGAGACTACAATAATGAAATACCTACTCCTACCAAGCTGGGTTACAGATCCCAAAGTGATGGATTATCCAGGGTCCTCTAATATTTCTGTTTTTACGCAGGTATTCTCCAAAGCTAGTGTTGTCCAGGTAGCCCTAGAGATTTGTCCAAATGTGACGTTCAAAGATTACAGTTATAGCATTAGGTTGAACCATGTAAATTACCAATAATGGGACATTTGTGACCTATAAAAATGGTGATTGATGGTTCAGTGTGGACATACCTATTTTTTCTTCCCCATTCTGTACCCTTCGAATTTCTTCACCTCAATCAATTACTCTCTAAAGCTAATGATTTTATTTTTTGAACGTTTAAAGAGAGGTTTCTATATTTACTGTCTTACATTCATTTCCTATTTCTCAGCACTAAATTAAATTGCTTTTAAAAATGCACCTCTGGATTGATTCATCATACCCCCAGTGGATCAATGACCCGTGGGAAAATATTAGTGTAGAAGAACTCAAGAGGTAGATAAAAGATCATTTAGCCTAACACATTTGTTTTGTAGATGAGGCAACTGGGTCATGTTAAGTGACTTGCCCAAAGTCACTCAGCTACCCAGGGGCAGAGGTAGGATTTGAAAGGATAAAGCAGATGAATGACTTCTTTTCCAGTCCTATTCCCACGACAGGTTTATTCCTCCTTCAGGGTTAATGGTTACTTTTCTCTAGACTGGTTTGAATTCCTTGAGATCTAGAATCTAAAGATGCATGCCCCCCATTCCAGGGACCTATTCATGATAATCAAGATTATCCAACTGATGTTAAAAAGTAACTTTTTAAAAATTAAAAACACTGATCTTTAAAATGAAATACATTGTCCTTTTATAAAATATCTAGGCATGTGCTAGTCTAGAACTAAGCAAGAAATGGTCTAAGGACACCTGAACCAATTTACTCAACTACTTGGACATTGTTTAGAGGGAAATGAAATAAGGGAGTAGACTGAAATACTATAAAATAAATCGGATTAAGATTTTATTAAAATATTTTTCTTGGCAGTGTTTTAATCTCTTCTCCTGCTCAGTTCCTTCTCCATCATTTGGCTGATGCAATCTGTACCAAAGTGGTAGAAAAACAAACAAGGAGAAGTCCACAATATTTTGGGTAATCAAAAGGAAAAGGAAAAATGCTTTGAAAATATATGTGCTCTTAATTAATACATTGCTTTCACTTTGAAATCAATATAAGGCTGTTATGATAAGAGCTACGTTTCCCTTTTCAATGCAATGTCCTAGTTATTTATCAATGTGACAGCCTATAGTTATAAGTTCAAAACCAACTACTACTAATAGAAGTAACACATCATTACTCATTTTCCTAACCTTCAGATGGCCTGTTTCAGCCTCTCTGCCAGAGGTCTCCTGTTGAGTTTTGATTGTAATGTGCTGATCAGATATAGACCTTCCCCTGGAAGCCCCACTGTGTAATTCTATCCATGGTTCCCTGAATCTTTTCCCAGGACCCAGCATGAAAAATGAACAGGAAACACCCATTCCCTGGACATTTCCTTTATGCAATCAGTAACATAAAACGAAGGACGTTTAATAAATAACAAGGAGGGAGTTTCAATGCACACCAGGCAAACCTAAACATCTGCTTTCAGTTTTTGCTTTGAAGTTTCGATTTTTCTTTCTTTTTCTTTTTCTTTTTTTAATCTTTACTGGGGAATATTGGGGAACAGTGTATTTCTCCAGGGCCCATCAACTCCAAGTCCAGTTGCTGTTTTCTCAATCTTTAGTTGCAGGGGGCGCAGCCCACCATCCCATGTGGGAATTGAACCGACAGCCTTGTTGTTGAGGGCTTGTGCTCTGACCAACTGAGCCACGCGGCTGCCCCTCGATTTTTCTTATTGAAAAAAAAAATCCCCTGAAACTAATATAAAAAAAAAATACTATCCAAAAAAAAATAAAATCAAGCCATCAGAATCTTTGTGGTGTCAACAATTTCACTCCGTTAGTATGGTAAAAAGAGAGCTGGGGCAAGGATAAAAAAGCTATTCATATGCATGACTATGAATGGATAGATTTGGTTTTATCTGGATATTGCTGTTTCAAATAAAACATAACTGATTGTTTTCTCTTAAACATTTCTTACTTATTGCATCATCTTCTTGAGACTATAACAATGTGAGAGAAAAGTGCAGTAGGAGGGTCTTTGACCCATTTGGGGATCTCAGATATAAAAACAGGGAATTCCAGAGTTTTCAGATTCATAGGTCAGTCTTCTGCAGATGAAGTTGGCAACTTCTCTTGGGAGACAGTTAAGATTTCTCTAAATATCCACTTGGTCCAAAACTTCTGCTGACCTGAAAATTGTAACTTTACTTAGAAAAGATCACTGATGTGAGAACATCTTTTTCTCAGGAGGAAGATGAATGACTTTGGCTTTCATTCGCCTGTGCTCAGTTCACCAGATGATCTGTTATCTGGCAGGGGAAATGCTCCTGTCATCTGTGCTTCAGACACAGTCCCAAAAGAAGAGGCTTAATCGAAAGGAGAGGCTTAATCGTGGAAAGGAGAAACTTAATCGTGGAAAAGAGAGGCTTACTGCACCAAGGACCCCAGGAAACAGGAAGTGGCAAGGATAACAGAAAAGCTAGCCAGGAGAGTTTGTCAGGGAGAGGCCCAGGAGAGCTCTCCATGCCAGAGGAGTAGCCGTGGGTTATGGGCTCACCCATCCTGCGTTAAGCACACAGCCCAGTTTCCTGGGTCTGACGCCTAGCTCTCACATCTTCTAGTGGTGTGCCCTCTATCCAATACTTAACTTCTCTTTGCCTCAGTCTTCCCATTTATAAAGTTGAGATAAGAATAGGGTTTTTGTGAGGTCTAAATGAGTGAATGCATGTCAATTACTAAGATCAGTGCCTGACATATATTCGGCTTGTGTTTGCAATTATTTTTAGAATTCACCACCAGACTGTTGAAAATCTGTTGCTGTGTTAAAAAACAAATGTCCAGGCCATACCTCCAAACTTCTAATGTTTATGTTATAATTGAAAGAGAAAAAATTGGAATGGCCTGGGTAAAGCAATACCTATGTTCTTGAAAATGGTCTGTATAAACTGAATTAAATCAGAAGCATATTTCTAATGACTGAGGAAGCTGCTTTTTGATGGGGAAAATTGCTCGATTTTTGTAAAGAAGCCATCGCCACTATTACTTCCACTACTAGTGCATGATTACTGAGCATTTAATATATTCTGGGCTGGAGCTAAGCCCTTTATATGGACATTTATTTATTATGTGTGGATTATGTCATGAAATCATCAATATTATGGACCTGATGCTATTATCTTTATTTTGCAGATGTGGAAACTGATGCACTGAAAGGTTAAATAATTTCTTCTCAGTCCACAGGTAGTAGGCTAGGGAGCCCAGAATCAAGCCAAGGTCATTTGATTCCAGAAGCCATGCTCTTGGTAACTCAATGCCACAGTGTCCCTTCCTAAATTGACTATTATTACTCAAGTTAGGTAATACCAAAATGTTGATTTTATTAGAATGAGGTACAGCTGCTATCAAATTAAGGCCAAATTATCTAAGAGTATTATTAATACTCACACATATTAGAATAATAAAAAAATATATAGATCTACATTTAGGGTGCTTCTTCCTCTGGGTACAGATGGTGAGTAAGGATAATCCACTAACTCCTCTTCTGTACCGCAATGTAGAGTCTGGATTTCTGAAAAACCAATGAACTCAATGCAGAGCACATTACAGAATTGCCCCACCCTATGAAGGGGGAGCTGGGTGTTTCTTTACAGACTCCTGGACCCACTGGTTGAGGGTTGTCCCTAGGGGTGTTAACTCTGGGTTGTACCTACAGGGCGCCGAGCAGCCTTCTAAAGAAAGCTGGAAGGCCAGAATGCACAGACAGTCCACTGCTCTGGGCCTAGCGGTGTGCATTGGAATATCTACCCCACCTCGCTGCCATTAGGGAGCTCCAACGGACTATGGTCTGGCTCATTACAAGCACCTACCACAGGACTACCATGATACCCATTTTGGATAGGAGGAAACTGAGGTTAGAGGGGTTTAAGAAACTAGCTAAAGGTCACAGCCAGTATGGGGCAGAGCTCAGATTTAGATTCAGGTCTTCCTAGCTCCTAAGTCTGAGCTGCTGAGCGTTACACCACATGGCCTGAGACAAGTGACACTGCAATGCACATGTCCACATTTGGTGGTGTGATGTAGCCCTCGGTCACATCCAACATGAAAACTGATTTACCGTATTTTGCCATGTATAATGCACACTTTTTGGCCCAAATTTGTGATGGAAAAATAAGGGTGTGCATTATAAATGGGTAGTACTAATTCCATATCTACATAAATGTTTTTAATTCTTTTATTTATGCTTATGAGTTAAAAGTGTAACTCTAGAAATCAATAACGATATTCACATGCAAAAGAATACCCTGCAATACGATAATTGGTTTTGTTGAACTTAAGACGAACTTGCAACGATGAAGAGTTCTTGGCCTTCTAGGATGTATAAATATTGTAAATTTGTTAGCAGTACATAAAATTTCTTGTATACCTTGTGTCTATTCTTGTGTTTTGTAATTATTTGTCACATAAATTTTCCTGTACCATGTTAAAAACTAAACGCTAAAATTCCTTTATAATACCAAAAACAAGTACCTAAATGTAAACAAATAAAAACTTGAATGAAAAAATTAAAACAAAAGATTGTTTCCCCTGAAAGTTTGGGCCAAAAACGTGGATGAGCATTATACACGACAAAATATGGTATTCAGTCTCCTCTCAGGGGCCTCTCAAGGTTATGGCATCCCTTCCCCACAACCCTCCTCCCCCCTACCCAATGCACAGGCAGCCAATCTCTCTTTCTTTGAATAAAGTTCCAGAAGGACATCTTGAGCACGTCTATACAGAGGGATAGAAACCACAGCATCGAGTAGCTAGAGACTACATGGCTGTTTAAGGCCAGAGCCGCCCCCCCCCTCCCCGAAAGTCTGCACAGTGAAACGCAGCATTTTCCTGCTCCATGTACAGACACCTGGCGGCCGTTTTTAAGAGAGAATGTAACCTCCACCCATTGGGCTTAGTCTGCTTTGGGAAGCCACTATTATTTCACATTCCTTAAAATATTTATGGGCACAATTTATACTTTTCCACACTATTTTTTTCTTCTAGACTACATGCTGCCCAGTTCTTTTGGCACATCTTCATGGAATTTGATTTCCAGACTCACTTTCTTTGGTTATATTCTTTTGTACACAGTCCATCCAGGGGCGCTCAACCACAGCCCACTGGGGTACTGTGAACCTTTTATAGGTGTGTTGCTCAATGTTTATCATGGGACAGACAATTTATTTTTGCCATCCCTGAATGGCCACTCTGTTGTGTCATAAAGAGCCTTGGCTGGATGGGGACATGAGATGTGATACAGGTCAAGGTACCGCTTGAAGCCATATTTACTAGAACATGTGGGAACTCTGCTAAAGGGTATATGAGAGAGTAGGGTCCGGGCAGTAAACAAATCTAGTCATGCAATGAGCCAAAAGGACACAACCAGAGGGACAATCCTGGATGACTTTAAACATTGTGACTTTAAACATCGCTGCTTGTCAGGGGAGTGATGGCACTGCAATGGTTACTGTCTTGCCTTGTAGACATTCCAGGTACTCATTGTGATTTCTACTTTTCTTTTCTTTCGGGACACACAGCAGGATTATATATATATTTTTGCCCCTACTTCCAAGCCAAATTAACTAAGAGCTGGTGTGTTATTGCCCATGCTTCTCTCGGTGCTGTGACAAACCTACAGCCTTGGACTGATACCATGGTACCAAAAGATGGTGAGACCTCTGTCAGTCCGGGTCCCTAAGTGATTACATTGAGAGGAAACACCCTGATAACTCTCTTCAGACAAGCACGAGTGAGAAACAAACCACTACTATTGTAGCTGTTAATAGCAGTAGCATTCTATTGTTACATATTCGGTTTATAAATTTAAGATTTTACCACCTAAGCAGTAAGGAATTCACAAGCAAGAACAGTGGGACTCTCTGCTACACATTAACAATGTGGATCCAGGTTTAAGGATGACAGATAAAATGACATTAACTTCATCATACTTTGTTTTGGTTGTGTATTGTTGAACTATTCCTGATTCACATGGTTAAAATCTTTAGCGATTCTAAACCCCTGACATTTTAGGATTGCTTCTTACTGCACCATGACCTAGCCTATCCTGAGAGATACATTTGCCCAGTGTCATTTGTCCTTAAATCTTATTTTCAGTATTTTAAAGTCTGCTGTGACCAGAAAAATATCCAGTACCCTTGCTAGTCTTTGATTTAGTTCCTACAACTTCAGTGAGTCCTGGACATGTAGTCCAATTAGCAGAGAAGACAAGACTGAGGCAGTTAAATTTTCAAATACTGCACGTGCACTCATGGGGGAGAGAGAGGGGAAAGGGGGGAGGGAGGGAAGGCAGGAGAGAAAGAAACAGGAAGGGGACATAGAGAGAATGCTTTATCAGGAAAAGTTAGGATGCCATGACCAAATGCTACTTACGAGAACACTGAAGTCCACTGCCTTTATATCCCTGCTTGCACTTGCATTGGAAGGATCCTTGGGTATTGAGGCAATTGGCGTAGAGGCTGCATGTGTGAGTATTCACAGCACATTCATTTACATCTAAAAACGTGAACATCCATGAACAACTTTGTGGTAACACAATGCGCTGAAAGACTATCATCCCTTACACTTGAGCAGCTCCAGGGCCAACCACCAACACCACCACCAAATTAAGTGTGGCCTGAGGATTGAGAGGTGTTCGTAACTCCCCCACTTTGGCCCAGAGCCCTGGTTTGCCTCCTGCCCAGTATGCAGGCAGTGTCTACAGCTCATGCCCCCTACGGCAATCTCATCTGCTTATCAACACTGCTGAAGTCTGGAAGACGTTTAGGTTGTTTTCTTAACTTTTCCATCTGTCTAATTTAGAACTAAATCACAATATCAGAAAATAAATTCTATACATGGAAGGGCTTAGAATTCCTAACCAATGAAGGACAAGCTGGGTTAGGAACTGTTGACATCATCTGCATTCACAGGTAGTTTGTTCAAAGACTGCCAGGAGCAAGGGTCAGCTGATCTGAGCTCATCTGCTGGATTTAGACTAGGAGAGTTTGCCAAATTCCACCCAGGTGAGAGGTCCATTAGCTCTTCACTTTCGAGCTACGCTTTTGTAGACATATGCACACAAAACAGCCTACTGTTATTAACTGCAAAGAGAGCTCAGATGCTAATATCAATCACTTTTAAAATCACAAAGATTTGTTTCCCTGGGAAGCTCTCCATGTGACTTTGCACCCTGTCCTTTGGAACCTCCCTGTAGGTATCAGGGAACAGGCTTCTGCTCTGTGACACAGCATCACTGATTACAGAGCTGGAACGGGTCTGCAGCAGGGCGTGGGGTCCAAGCCCCTGAGAAATGAGGATTTTACCAGACTGTCTAGGATGGCCTCTGTGATTGAGAAGATTTAAGAGAAGAGCTGTGGAAGCTTCACAAGACGGTTCAAAACCCAGGAACCGAGTGTTGTCCCAACACGATGACACAGGACGTGTCTAGCCCGGGACGCTTTGAGTGTAGGGTTGAAAGAAATCCTACTTTTCCCTCAACTGTTAGCTTTCCATGTCACGTGCATGTTTGCTACACGTTATGTGAATAGGATTCTACAGGGAGCCCGAATTTCCCTTCGCTGTAGGACAGGCCCCATCACACATTACATCAGGGAGATGGGAATATATCCAAGGGCTCCCCAAACACCCTACTTCACTTCTTCATCGAGACTTGGAATCCCTTCACTGAGGGATAAATATTTTTATTTCCCACAAATCAGGCCCATATCTGAGAGCAGAATCTTATCAGAGTGGTTTCAGTGACCCTGAAAAGGGGACATTTTAGGGGATGTGGGGCTTGAATCATGAAAGGGCTGAAAGAGAGAAAAGAGCACGTGCCTTCATCTCCATCTATTTTTCCAAAGCCACCCCTGATGCAAACTGTCATAAACAGATCACTAAGATCAAGATTAAATAGGCTTTGTTATTCTTTTTTTTTATCAAATACAAAAACTGCTTTATTGTTCCCATTTTTAGATATGTACTTAGATAAAGAATCAAAAATTAAAAATGAAGCCAACCAATTTTTTTTTAAAGGCCACAAAAATCACCTCAACATATTTGCCCCCATAACAGAACTGTACAGACTGAAGTTCCTTAATTTAAATCTTTACTGACTTGGCTTCATATAATTTAGGTCATCAGAGTTCCCTAAATGCCTGAAACATAAAAAGTGTAACCTTTTCTGTGTTGTTAAGCTGATCGGTTACAGCAGATTGCTCAACTGACAGACTAAATCAAAACAGCTGTAGAGAAAGCCTACAGGTTTGGTGGAGACAGGGAAAAAGGAAACAGTGACACCAAATCTTACCTATACAGTCATATCGGCCACTGATATATTTCAGCTCAAAACCAACATGACATTTGCAGTAGTAGCTTCCAAATGTGTTCACACACCTTCGGTTGTAGGGGCAAACGGCTTTACCAGAGGCACATTCGTCAATGTCTAGGATGTAGAACCAGAAGGTGTCAGCGCATGTGCACACACATACTACTACATGTCTGCTGAGGGAATTAATATTTTTCCAGCTATGTACATTACATAGCACATTTAATTTTTGAAAACAAAGTCAGATAGCCACACTGTAAGCAAACCAAATACACAAACATCTAAATTTTGCATTTTACAAAAGAATTGCTTTATTAGCAAGCTCCTCCAAGTCCTGTAATATTGACCCAAATCACAGAAATGTGGTTTCCTAAGAATGCACTTAGATATAAATTGTGGGTCAAGTGTAATGATGTAAAGATGCAACTTTAACAGACAATAGGCTTCCTTCCTTTTCTACCCCTGAGAGTCATGTTACACAGGTGCTGCCAGTTCTGTTCACCAAACCATTAGGACCCAGGCTTTGCTTTCACTTTCAGATATCAAATCAAATAGATGTCATATTGTTATTTTGGAACTGTGCTTACACAGACAAGTCGGCATTGGCTTATTTCATTGCATTCTTAAAAGAATAAATAAGTGATAGACTGACAAAAATTATTTTTCATGCATATCCTCTACCCCTTCCAATAAAAATGGCACCCAACAAATTAAAGAGGTGGGTGAGAATTTGGATTCAGTTTGGTCAGGAATTAGCCTTGTCATATAAATCTTATGTTACTACAGAGTACTAACCCCTATGATTCTAATTAAATCTTTGATTACTCTCAAAGAGCAGAGCCAAAATTTTCATTTACATGATTTTTAAAAAGTGTTTAACTGATTTAGGACCTACTTCGCTGAACTTTCTAAATGCAGTTTATCAAGTTATGTACAGTTAGGATAAATAAACATCCAGCACCTTGACTGAAAAACACTGGAAAACATTTCTACTACAGTAAGGAAGTAAGAATATTAAATCATACTGGTATTTCCTTATTTAGATCAAAAAGATTAAGAACTCTTTCAACATTCTGATTTGGTTTGACATCCCTTATTAGTGTTATATGCTCCTTGCTATAAATATTATGTATATTTTGTGCATTATAATTAAGTACAGTACTATGAGGATATACAATTTGGTGGTTAAAGTAAAATGTGTAAATATACTAAAATAAAATTATTTTTATTCTTTTTCCACTGTGGCATTAGGCAACCCCAAAATAATAGAGAAGTGTTCTTTCTAGCATCCCAAAGTATGTCTAGAGCATATATGGGTAAAAATGTTGTCTCCGAAATGGACATACATCTGTACTTTTGGGAGATTGTGATGTCTAGTCAATAAGCAGACTGTGATAAATGAAAAAGGAGGAATTCAGTAAAGGGAGCACTGGAGGGAAGAGGAGTAGGAGTGGAGTTGAAGTCAGCTGCTTTACCCATACAAATTCTTCCGTTTGGGGCCAGGCGGAGTCCCAAGGATGGACACAGACACCGTGGCCCTTCCTCTGTGTCTTCACAGCCGTACTGGCAGCTTGTCATGGCACATGTTCTCAAGTCTGAAAAAGTGGGCAAGGATTAGCCTTTTCCTTCCAAGATGAACAAAAGTGCTTACTGAGAAACAATCTCTGAATTCGGGGGTATTAAACCTAACACATAGATTGTTTTTAAGGGATAAGCTTCATTACTTGAGAACCATGGAAGAGCCAAATGGAATCTGTGCAGGAGTGGTGACTTGGTGGCCCTACAGTCTGTTTGGTTGGCCCATTGAATTTGACTGTCTTTAGGCAGGGCACACACCCCTCAATTCCCAATGATTGCATCTTTCTCATCCTGCACGAGCTCTAATCGCTGCTTTATGTCACCTGGCTGGTCTATACAGTTTCAAATGCAATTTCTGACGTAGGTGATCAATCTGAGTAATTAGGGTAAAGTAATTCATTCTAGAGATCTCACCATGCATGCGAGTCACAAGATTCGGTCTTTTAGGTGCCAGTATTTAAACATGGAGCAGATATCGCTGATTGGCTACCCGAAAGCCATTTTGGACCCCTTTTCTCTTGTCACTCCCATCATTGAGGCTGAAAAGCCAGATACCTGTATTTGGTTTTTGTCCAGTTTCCTTTTTAGCAACTAGGAGTGGCCATAAGACCCAGTGATGGCCAAAGAGATACGCAGATGAGTCTGATGGAGGGAGTGGGTCTTCTAGAAAAGATGCTGCTGCATGATAAAAGGGGCAGGTGTGAAGAGGTGTTCATTCACTGGTGTCAGTCCTTTCCCTTTTGTCTTGTCTACCTTAAATATACATGTGGCCAAGACATGGAAACAACCAAAATGTCCTTCGATAGATGAATGGATAAAGAAGTTGTGGTATATATACACAATGGAATACTATTCGGTGGTAAGAAAAGATGATATAGGACCTTTTGTGACAACATGGATGGATCTTGAGAGTATAATGCTAAACTAAATAAGTCAGACAGAAAAAGCAGAGAACCCTATGATTTCACTGATATGTGATATATAAACCAAAAACAACAAAAGAACAAGACAAACAAATGAGAAATAAAAACTCATAGACACAGACAATAGTTTAGTGGTTACCAGAGGGTAAGAGGGGGTGGGGGGAGGGAGATGAGGGTAAGGGGGATCAAATATATGGTGATGGAAGGAGAACTGACTCTGGGTGGTGAACACACAATGGGATTTATAGATGATGTAATACAGAATTGTACACCTGAAATCCATGTAAATTTACTAACAATTGTCACCCCAATAAATTTAATTTAAAAAAAAAGTCAAAAATATACATGTGATATCTGGAGTGGCCATATTGTGACTATGAGGCCACAAGCATGAGAGTGAAATCAATATCCTGAGGACGGCAGAGACTGAGTATTTGCTGAGCTGTTCTGGAACTGCCTGCTTCCAGCTTTTTTAAGCAAATGAGATAATTTAGTTGTATTTTCCTGCACTCATTGTTAAACATAACTTACGTCACAGAGATGCATTCCTTAGCAGGGGTCCAGTATGTGTGGATCAATTTCTATAACGGGGAGCATGATGAATATACTCCCTTCATCTACCCCATCTACAACATGCTGATCACCCAGCTGGACAAAAGAGACTGTAAGGGGTCAGGTGAAATACAATCAGCATCCAGGAGAGAGGTCCAGGGCTAGTTGGACACTTTGAGCTATAAACACGGAGGCACAGGTAACCAGTGTACATATACAGAAATAGACAAAGGGGGTACAGGGCTAGATACACAGGCTAAGGTAATGTAACAAACACCTACCCATGGTTATATTTCTAGTTTATTCTTCCTTCTCTTTAGTTGTCGTCTTTTAAAATTAATTTTCAAAATTTACCTAATTCTATCTTTCCATTGGGAGAAAGATATCTTTTTTGGCACTGACTAGGCTTTCATGGAATGTTTTAAAAACATCCATTAGCATATGTCTTTTCAAAAATGTTAAGTGATTACTATAAAAGCCTAGATAGTGGTTCCCACGGAGGAGGGGGGTTCTGGCAAAGTTCTATTTGGTAGTGGTTACATGGGTGCTCACCTTATAAGAATTCATTAAGCTATGTGTTTGTCTCTTGTGGGTTTCTGTTTAATTTATAATAGTAAGGCTTTTTTTTAAAAAAAAAACTCTTTGAATGCCTGCTTTATCTCTTCAGCTTGCTTGCTAAGAAGAATCTAGATGACTAGTGGTGTTGGGGCACTCTGCCAAGGAGGGACAGCACAAGGACCAGCCAGGGCAGCAGGGAGCCATGCGTTAGCCAAGATTTGACAACCGCGGGAAAGCCCAGGATGGGCTGGGGAGTCCACGAGGCTGCAACCATAGGAAGCTGGCAGACTGCACAGGCTCCAGGCTTGTTGGGGGTTGAAGGGCAGAGGAGAGATATGGGGAGAGGGGAGGGAGGAGGGGCGGGGGAATGGAGGATGGGTTTACCTTTCAGTCACAACATAAAACTTGAAAAGCCTTCCTTCTCAATAAAGGAATGGATATAGACTCTTACCCTCCCACAGGACATGGGTTTCTCTTTATCACAGAAGGCTTTTCTTTTTGGCAATGGGAATCACAATGTATTTCCAATAAGAGTGACTAACCTTTGAGCGTGGGGCAAGGGGCATGAGAATGGTGGTTGGTGTCCCAAGACGATGTCCCAAGATGGAATTTAAATTTATCACCTTCCTAAAACAATATGCTTATGTTCCTGAAGGAACCAAATATATCCCTGCATATATAGAGATAGATAATTTATTTTTCTCCTCGGCTAGTCTTTCTATTTAAAAAGTCAGTGTCCAGAATAGCCACATCCACAGAGACAGAAAACAGATGAGTTGCTGCCAGAGGCCATGGGGGGAGGAGTGGAGAGTGACTGCTAATGGGTGTGGGTTTCCTGTTGGGGTGGACGGGATGTTCTGGATTAGACAGTGGTGATGGTTATACAACACCGTGAATGTATGAAATGCCACTGAATTGTATACTGTAAAATGGGTAATTCATGTTATATGTATTTTACCCCAATTAAAGAAAAAAAGTGCTCAAAGATATTTTAGTCAGGGGCGATGCTAGAGTTTGTTTTTTTTTTTTCAATCACTCAAGGTAACTTTTCCCCAAGCATCAAACGGCAAAGTCATGCCTCAAAGGTTGACTGATAGCAGCCCAGATATTGAAACTTACTGGCACACGTGGCGTCTGGCATGAGCATGTGGCCGCTGAGGCAAAAGCACTTGTAGGTCCCATGAGTGTTCACACACCTATGTTGGCACGGCCGGGGTTTCACTCCACATTCGTTCACATCTGCAGGGGGCAGTTAGAACATGGAGAAAGGTGAACTGAATCGAGAAACATCCAGATGTGGAACGGAGTTGGCTTCCCTGGACATGGGGCAATGACTCGCCTCTCCTCCAACCTGCATTAAAGGGTTGGTGAGGATGTGGATCAAAGGGAATGGTCGTACACTATTAGGGCACTGTCAGTGGGAACAACCACTCTGGAAAACCGTTTGGTAGAATCTACTAAATCTAGATCTAGACAGACTCAAGACCTAGCAATTCCACTCCTGGGTGTTTACCCAACAGAAATGTGGATATAGCTCACCAAAAAACTCCCATCAGGACGATGGATAAACGACCGGTATACTCAAAGGAATACTACAGAGCAACGAGGCTGAACCCAGTACAGCTACAAGCAACAGTGGATGAAGCTCACGAACACGATATTGAGTGGAAGAAGCTGGATATGTGTACATTGAAAACCAGGCACAACTAATTTGTGATGTGAGATGTCAAGATATGGCTCCTTGTTGGGGTTGGGGGCAATTGACTGGAGGGGAGTGTGAGGGGTTTCCGGGTGGAGTTTCTGTGTCTTGATCTGAATACCAGTTACAAGGGTATTTTTGAAAATTCATTTATTTGTACATTTTTGATACATGCACAGTTCTGTGTGTGTACTGCTTGAGTAAAAAGTTATCAATAAACAACTTAGATCATACTACGTTTAATGCTAATCCCAAACAGCCTATGACAGATGCCAACAGCATAGCCTCCTTTCAGTTGTTAACATTTTAGAAGGCTCCTCAAAACCAAATTTGTAAATTAAAAGAAAAGAAAAAAGAACAGGAAAAAAAAGGCTGTGAGGCTGTGCTCTAAATGCTAATAATCAGTTGGTGAGATTGAGGGTGGCTTTCTTCTCTGTGCTTTTCAGTGTTTTATAAAAAAGAATTATAAACATTAAGAATCAATAATTTTTTCATTCAAATGAAAAATGATACAGAAGGAGATAAAACCTTGAAAGTGACCATGGGTGAAGGGGCTTGTGTTTGCAAATGCTGTCATGGGGGTACCTCCTGTCTTTACCCTTCAAGGAAGATAGAGAACTAGAAAACAACCACATTTCTCCTAAAGCAAAAATTCAGCATGGCAGCAGGCAAAGTGTATCCTTGAAAAAAAGGAAGTGGCCACTTTTGCCTCTGAAAAGGACCTTATATGGGGATTTTCCGATGCTCTAGCTAGACATCTGAAAGCCCCTCTCCATTGCCTATCCCCTGCACCCTACCATCTCCCGCAAGGATCCTAACCACTTCAAAAGAGGGAGTTGAAGAAAGCTGATTGGACACAATGGGAAATCCAGGAATACCCCTCACTTGGGCCTCACTCGTCTCTTGGAAGAAGCATTTTTGGGAAAGACGTCGATGGAGGACTGAGGCCTGTTGCCATTAATGGGTATATGTGGGCTTTGATCAGGCTGCCCTGAGGCAGAGAGGCTGTGGGGGAAACACAGACAGTCTCAAACTTGAGCCAACTGGGCCACTCCCTTAATGTTAATATTTCACCGAGACTTGACGACCAGTGTGAAAATTATCTCCTCTATTCCAATTCTCTCAGAAGGTATCTTGGTAGAGAATCCAAGACATTTGGAAAAATAGGTTTTCTGGTGTGAAACCACTAGTAAGGGTACAGCTGAATTATTACTTATGAGAGAGAGCATGATTTTGGACGCATCTCTCTCTAGCAGCTGGCTGCGGTTCTGGGAAGCACCTTAGGGCGCTGGCCTCTACGTTGGGGGTAGGACATAGGAGATTTGAGAGACGCCTCTCTCAGGCTGCAGAGCTGGCAGCTCCAAGAGACGCTGTTTGTGTATACAGCTAACCTCTGGGCTGGGCATGGCAGAGTGCAGTGGGTGCCTGCCCTTCTCTGTAATTCCATTCTCCCTTTTGGGACCCTGGCAGCCTTTTTCAAGGGCAGCTGAACTTGATTCACAGCTCTTTGCTCAACTGCATTATAGGACTGGGGGCACGTTCTTAATTGTTGCAGGTTCTTTCATGCCAGGGTTTCTCAACCTCAGCATTGTTGACATTTGGGTCAAACCATTCTTCGTTGTGGGGGGCGGCCCAGTGCACTGTAAGTAGCAGCATGCCTGGTTTCTACCCGCTAGATGCTGGTGGTAACCCCTTCAAACATCTTCAGATGTCTACTGGGGTAAGATTCCCAGATTGAGCAAATAAAAATCCAGGATGGCCAGGTTCGCCTGGAATTTCAGATAAATGACCAGTACTTTTTTTTAGTATACATATTATCCCATGCAGTATTTGGAGCATAAATTATTTGTTTATCTGGAAGTTAAACCTAACTGGGGATCTGTATTTTATCTGGCAACTCTTCCTAGGGGACAAAATTGCCCAGATTGAGAACCACTATTCTTAATATTGTAAATAAACTCCTTAATATCTTCAGCTAAATAGTCTTTGACAAAAGCCACAAATTGCCTTTTAAAATGTCAATTACAATAAAAATATGCATATCATTCAAACCAACAATTCCAGTTTTAGATATTTATTCTATAAAAATACCCACTCAAGGTGCAAGCATATACACTGAATGCTATCTGATTCAGCTTGGCAAATCATTGGACACAACTTAGATGATAGTGGTTAAAGTATTTTTTATATAAATAATGAAAGCATTCGTATTATGAACAAGGACACAGGCTTAAACAGTACGAGGTGGCTCTGTGTATGCTGCCACGGAAAGATGCCCATGAGAAATACTGAGGTCTGTACTATCACAGAAGAGGCCTGCAGGGGTGTAGGACAAATTGTTAACTATGGCTAGAGCAGGGACTGGGGGTGGACACTCTCACTTTTTAATTTATATCCTTTTGCATTGTTCTATATTTTTAGTGAAAAATATGTATTACTTCGGTAGCTTAAAAACACAATAAAAGTATTTGTTTAGAGAAAAAGAGACCTTTTATCTGACATCTTGAGAAAAGCATCAGAATGACTTTTCTATTTTTCTGGGAGAAGAGATTGGCTGAAAATTCTAGTTCTCAAACCACTTTCATTTGATGTCTCGAGTTGAAACCTATGAAATCCTGAGCACTCTCCTGTGTCACAAGCCCAGGTGCAGTGATGGAAATGCTTCAGAAAGGTCTAGGGTAGGTTTGTACTAGGACCCTGGTCTGTTGGACTGACCTTGACTGCAGGTTTTCCCGGTGTATCCTGGGAAGCATCTACATTTGTTTGGTCCCACACACTCCCCAAACTTGCACCCAGGTTCACACGTAGCTGTGAAAAGAAAAGGTGTTTTGAACAAAGATAAAAGAACAGTAGCAGTTAGCACAGAGAAACGCACGCGTGTCAAACTCCGCCGCCTTCTGTACAGCAGAGAAACCCATGGGGACATATAAGGGATGGTCTGCTTCCTCTCTGGTCTGTTTTCACCTTTAAGATACTGGAAACTGTTTTCCTTGTAAACTAGATCATACCCTACTATTCCTCCACCCCAACGATGCAAGTTGTTTTAACTTTGCTTAGCACTTCCACACGTCCAGTGCCATTCAAAGAGAACGAAAGCCTCCCAGACCACAATCAGCCAGTTTTGCATGTAAACACAAAAGATTTAATAAAGGAAGTATAATGTGTAAGCTGGAAGAGACTCCTGAAGCAAGTGCTATGATCCCTCTTTTTCTTCTGTCACTTGCCTCTTTTGCTTCCATATTTCCTCTTCTATTTTCCATTTGAATGACCAAAATCTTTTGCATGCTGCGTGTTATCAGTAGAAATGAACAACCCACAGACTGGAGATGGGGAAGCACTACCTCCAGCCCTAAAGATGGGAACAAAAAGCCTGATGATAATGATGATGATGATGATGATGGCATGACAAAGGCAGGATTTGATTTTCTGTTTTATTCTGTATTCAGACACTTGACACAAATTAGGCACTCACTCAATCAATATTTGTTTGCTGAATGAAGTCGTGGGAGAAAACACAAGGACAGGATGTTTAACTGATTGCATTGGGGGCAAGAAAAAAAGTAGATTTCTTTTTTTTCCTTCCAAAGATGCTGGAAAGTTTGAGTCTAGCTCATAGGGAGGAGATAAGGAGAAAAAGCAGCAGATAGGAAAAAAAAAAAAAGGAAAATGGGAAAACCCAAAGCAAAGAAGGGGAGAGAAAAAAAATAACGAATGAGAGAGAGAAGAGGCGTAGGGATTCAAAGGCCCTCAGCAGTTTTTGGATCGACGTAGTAGGAGCTCAGGAAGTAGTCATGGTACAAAAGTAAGACTCAGCATTTGTCCTGGAATGCTGACTTCTCTGCCCATTGATTCCATGGCTCATAGTAGGTCCACCTCTAAACAAGCCTGTTCCTACAGACGCCAGCATCTTCCCCTTCACCCCAGACCCTCGTTTATATTAATCTCACCATTCATGTCCGAGTTACCTGGAATAAGAATCTGTCATCTGTTTTTCCTTGTCCCCAAACCAGACAGTTACAACATCCTATCCCTGTTCCTATCACTAGATGGCTCACTGAAGAAATTTTTATCGAGCTAATGGGAATCATTTTGCCCAGATATTACACCCCACCCTTCCTTTCTCCCCGCTTTCCCCGCCACTGCCTGTGACCAGTGCTTGATGATACAGGAGTCCAATAGCTTAGCCGCTGGTTTCTGGGCAGGACAAACTCTGTGGTGCAATTAACACCCCAAGGCTCCCTGTGGGGTCAGGGAGCTTTGCCCAGCTTCTTTGCCTGTTCCTTCACGCCCTTACAGATTTCTTCTGAACGCACCCCTCAAGAGACTATTTGCACACGAATCCCCTTTACAGGCTCTGATCCTAGGAAATCTGCTGTCAGACATGAGACTAAACTGATATTCCAAAAGCATAGGTCTGATCATGCCATGCCTTGTACAGAAGTCATCAAATAATCTTTACTGCCTCTTGAATAAGCCACAGGAATCATAAGTATAATCTGATCTCCATCATCTTTTGCAGCCTTAGCTTACTCTGTTCCCTACACATAGGTACCACTCTGCTCAAACTAGATTGCCTGCCATTCCCTAGACCTACTCTTTGCTTTCTGCCTCTTCCTTTCTACTGTTACCCCACCTGGGGCACCCCTCCCTCTCCTTCCAGTGGTTAATGTCCTTCAGATCCTTCAAGGACTACCTTGCTTAGTCCCTTCTTCCAGAACCCTTCACAGATTTCTCCAGCCACATGTGAACTTCCACTTAACTCTGAGAGGGCCATGAAACTTTGGCGGGCTTCCCTCGTGAAATTGATCAGTCTCCACCTTCTTACATAATTAGACATATATTTGGCTTCTATCTACTACCTGGTTCTAAGCGCCTTTAGAACACGGACTTAAACATTCTATCTTTGTTTCTTGTGCTGTGTTTAATAGTACTGTGGACTTATTTGAGATAGATACTCAAATTGTTTTGAATAGTAAATAAAGTAACAGGTGTAGAACTTTTAACAGGGCAACATTTTATGGCTCTGAATAAATCATAAGTGAGAAGGTAGGGGGGGAAATTCTTCCCAGGAAAATTCTTCCACTTTTGGAGACAAAAGAGATACAATTTGATTTCCAGTGTCTATTTTGTTGTACATAACTACTTGGAGATGTAGCTTTAAATTTAGATGTTAGAAAAGTAGTCTTTGATGTTTTTAAAGTCCTGAAGACCTCTGACCGTTCCCTGGAAAGCTATTTCCAATGTGGTCCAGACAGTAAGGCCCAGGATCAGTGCCAAATAGAACACAGGAGAAATGGTGAATAATACTCTTGCTGCTATAAGGTCAAACTCCAGAAAGATATTTTCAATTCATAGTAACTTTGGATCTGAAATTTCAATAGCCAATCCATAGGACAAGGGAAATTCAGTTTATGTCTAGTCTAAAATGGCCCAAAATTCAAGTGTGCCTTAGACCAAGTAAAGCTCTCTTGTTCAGTTCTCCCCAGAACTCCTCCATCCTCAGCTTTTCATTAGGGATTGGTTCATAGACAACTCTTTAGCCCATCTGGCTAAATGATGCACGCTTCAAGGTTAATGACATCAAGTTGAGCAGACCCTGCCTGGGGAGCAGAGACCAAGATCTAGAAATCTCTGGCATTGAGGCAGAGCCTTGGAAGAATGAAGGGTGAATAGACGGATGGAGGTGAAGGCCTGGGTGGACTGGGGTCTCACAGGCTGGGTTCTGACTCTGCTTGTTTGGGCAGGCTGACCTGAGTTCTTGTCCCATTACCATGCAGCCCACGCTGTGGCTTAGAAGTCAGAGACCCACCAATCAGGGACTAACCGCCCTGTTATTTGGTGCTTCAAGGAGCCTGTGGCTTTGCTGTCGAGGAGGGCCATGCAAATTGGATAAACTATGACAGAGATTTTAGATATAAAATTCATGGCAATGGTATTAACCTGAACATTTGACTGGGGCAGTGAGGGTGCTGACAAGCTCTTCAGCCTGCCAAACGTGCATAGTGAGCATTTTGCTTGAACCCTCTGCACTTGCTCTTTTAACACCTTGCTTTAAATTCTATCATGCCTACGGTATCGTAGCGTCCACATAAGCATGAAGAATGTGATTGGCCACGTGCACCATGGCCAAACTGCTCTGATCCAGTTACAGAACAGCCCTTCCAAAAAGCCAAGGCTCACTCTCATTTATTCACCAGAAACATGCCAAGTTTTATGGCAGGAGGTGCTGATGTTCGTGTGACTATAAAAGAGATTCCAAATCATGTGTCTGACCTGGCTTTTGCCCCTTTCCACCTGACTGACTTCAATAAAAATGTGTTATGTTGTGTCTAGAAAAAGAATAAAGCAACACTTAATTCCTCCATCACCTGGTATTCTAACAGAAGTCTGTGATGAGTTATTAGCCCTTCCTGAATCGAGGGTAATTTATGAGGTATTTTCTGTGTGTGCCAGGTGAATAGCATGCCCTTTAATGCTCACCCTCTTTACCCTTGAAGTAGGCATTGCTCTCACCATGTTGCAGAGAAAACGGAGACTCAGTGACCTTGCCCAAGGTCACCCACATCATTTTGGTTCTCAAGACAATGCTTTGATCATGACTATCAGTGTGAGGACCTACCCCTTTAATTGACAAAGTCACAGGGGGATGTCTAACTTTCTTTATCTAGATGGGCAAAAATGATCTTCAAATATTTTTTCAAGCATCTTCATACTCCTGTCGACTAGTCACAAGGAAGCTGTGATGGTGGGAGGTTTTGCCTAATGAGCCTGTAGGAGCAATATCAGTGTCTTCCAATGTTTCCTAGATTTAGGATATTATCAAGCCCTGCCCTCATCTATGGTCTATCTAGATATTTTTGAACCAGAGAGAGAGGAGGCAGTTGGGGCAGGGGCAGACCCGCAGAAAGAAGGTAGCACTGTTATTCTTAAAAACAGCCAAATTGTTTGTGCTTTACAGTTTACAATCTAATATGAGGCACACCAACACCTGAAGTGTACGGCGCATGCAGTCGTGCGTGTATCCCATTTAACAGATGAAATTGAGATTCAGGCATATGCGACCCAGGGACACGGGGACAGTAAGACCAGATTTCTGCCCTGAAGGAGTACACCTCAGCAGACGGTCAGCCGGGAAGAATGAATGCAGATTTGATTCGTGTACACTGCGAGTGCTTTTTTTGTATAATAAAGTCATACAAAAAATAAAATGCCACAAAACTCTATGCAAATCCCTGTCCTCCCCAGCCCTCCTGAAATTATCAGAAGACTCTCTCAGAGTTCCTAACACATGGTCTGAGAAACAACATCTAAAACGAATTGTGGTTCCTTACTTTGAAATTTGTACACAGAAATCAGAAAAATATTTAAAATCTTTGCATATATGCATGTATCCTTGAAACCATCTAGAAACTGGCACAATGGGCCTTCAAAATGTGAGTAACAAAATTATAAAGTAAATGGCTTACTTTCATGTTTGTGACTAAAGCCTACTGGCTGGGTGATTCATAATTAAAAAGTGTATTTCATTAGAAATCAGTTGGAAAAAAATTATAATTCGAGAGAGGCATTTATTGACCTATTTTTGCCCAACTCGGTTTCTCCAGATTAAAACAGAAATAATAATAAACAACCCAGTCATGCTCGCTAAGACAGCGACAGAAAAAAGTGGCAAGGCAGGTCTCTTAAAACAAATCATGTGTAGCGTAATGGTGTCAGCCACATTTTGGACAGGAAGACATCTCACAGGAACCCCGAGTTTGGATGTTGGCAGTTATCCATGTCTCTCTGCTGAGGAACCCCCTGGCTTTGGTGAGAGCTACAGTGTCACAGATAAAACGCTGAAGACCCTGGCCTAGCCCTCGAGCACAGGGTGGTCTGAGTTTTTACAAAATTACCTTCACAGACTCCCTTGCTGCTCTTCCTCCAGCCATAGCAGCAGGCCAGTTTGGTTCCATAGCGACAGACCCCAGGCTGGAGAGCTGGTGCCGACAACCCGTGATCGCTTGGACTGTGGATAAAGAGCCACATGTCAGTACTGAGAAAACAGAAAGGGCAACAGTGACCCTTCCCTGCTACTAAATGAGCAGCAGAGATGGCATTACCTGGCTTTTTCAACAAGCCTGCCCTAAGTGCTAAATTAAATTTTAAAAACCTGAATTTCGGGTGGCCAGTCTGGGCTACCATCCCATGCCAGCACTTTCCAATAATTAATGTTGTTCATTTTTTTCTTCTGTGTTTTAAGAAAATTGGGTTGCGGAATCTACAAAACCAGCTCACAGAAAAGTGGCCTAGTTTGCTTACGAACCTCATAGCCAATTTTCCAGTCTGTTCTGTAGAGACACAGTGGCTCCCCAGATCTGTGTCTGTTTCAGTGCAGAGTGGTAATGTGCCTCTGTGTCCCAGACTGGAGCACTGCATTGTTACCCCATTGACCACCTGGGAACCACTGGCCAAACTGGAATCTCCACACACTATAGTCAGGTAAGAGCTGGAAGGGCTCCAGAGATCCTTCAGCAAAGCCCTCCCATGTTACAGATGCAGCAAGTCCAGCCCAATGGAGAAGAGGCCCCCGCAGCAGAACCAGTGGGCGCGATTCCAGCCCAGGCACCTTCTCATTCCTCACTGCTTCCTGGAAACACAATTCGCTAAACTCTTTAACTGTAGAGCAGGGGTCGGCAAACATTTTCCACAAAGGGCCAGATGGTAAATATTTTATGCTTTGTGGGCCATACAGTCTCTGCCTGATTGCAAAAGCAGCCGCAGGCAATAGTAAACAGATGGGCGTGGCTGTGTTCAATAAAACTTTTTTTATAGACACTGAAATTTGAACTTCATATACTTTTCATGTGTCCTATAGTAGTGTATTCTTTTGATTTAGCTTTAACCATTTAATAAGGTAGAAACCATTCTTACGGGTCACATGAAAGCAGAGGGCCACCCAGCCTTGGCCTGTGGGATGCAGTTTGCCGACCCCTGATCAAGTGAGCTCTGCCACCAAGTGCCCCTTAGTGTTCGCTGCATGTTTACATACTTAGTGGCTTCGCATGAGAAAGGGGTGCTGCCAGATTCTGGAAGAAAAGACTTGAGTTGTATATTTTTATGGAGGGCGAGGGTTGTTTCCACACACATATTAAATACACTGTAAAATGTTTCCTGGGTTCTTTAACAGACAAGCAATGCACATTTTACCACGTGCTTTCTGCTGCAGGACTGAATTTTATGCGAGCTAATAACATCTTAGTCAAGGTCGGGAAGTTAAAGAACCTTGCAGTTTTCCCTCCTGATCTGCCTCTCCCACCAACTTGATTATTCGGTTAACAGTTACAAACACATGATCTGTGACATTTCATTAACTGGGAACACAAAATGCAAGGATGATTTTAATTATTACTTTTTCTCGAAGGGCCTTTGTTTTCATCCTCTAATGGAATTAATTTGGGGGACTTAAAAGTTATTCAGTCAACCTCTGAATAGGATTTTTCAACCTCTACAACCTCTCCATGACTGATATTTTGAGCCAGATAACTCTTTGTTGTTGGGGCTGTCCTGTGCATTGTAGGATGTTTAACAGCACCCCTGGGCTCTGCCTACAGAAGCTAGCAGCACCTTCCCCTCCAGTTATGTCGCCAAAAATGTCTTTAGGTATTGTCAAATGTCCCTTGGGGCACAAAACTCCCCAGAGTTAAGTACCACTGCACTAAAGTGAAACACTGATGGAACACTTGCTGTATTCTAAGCTGTCTTAGGCATACAGAATAATGAGAATGACCCAATCTTTGCTGTCTTAAGTTCCCAGTCTATTGTAAATAGATACCCGATAGTATAGAACAGCATGGTAAGCAGCTTCACAATGCTCTCAGAAAGGGTAGTGACTGGGAAGTAACACAGCCATCTGCTGGAATCTAATCTGGATGTTACTAACAGTTCTACAAGGGAAACCATAATCTTGACCCAGTCTGTGTGTAACCAACAACACCCAAACAAAAACCACGGACTCCTGAACATAAAGCATGTTGAGGAAAGGAGTGCTGGTCTAAACACAGTGATGTACTCAAGAATCTTTTGTTTTTAGCATTTTAAACATTGAGATATAATTCATATAATATAAAATGTACCATTTAAAAGTGTACACATCAGTGGGTTTTAAGATATTCACGGTGTTACTCAACTCTCCCCATTATCTAATTCCAGAACATTTCCACCACTCCAAAAGGAAACCCCATACCTAATAGCAGTTAGTCCTGATTCTCCCCTCACTCCATCCCCTGGCAACCACAAATCTATTTTTTGTCTCTGGATTCACCCATTGACATTCACATAAATGTAATCATACACTATGCGGTCATTTTGCATCGGCTTCTTTCACTTAGCACGTTTCCCTGGTTCATCTACACTGTGGCAAATGTCAGTACTCCATTCCTTTCTATGGCTGAGTAATATTCCATTGTGTGGACGGACCACATTTTGTTTATTCATTTACCAGCTGATGGACACTTGTTTGTTTCCACTTTTTGGCTACTGTGAATAGGGATGCTATGAACAATTATGTACAAGTTTCTGTGTGAATACGTGCTTTCATTTTTCTTGGGTATATTCCTTGGGTATATTCCTAGAAGTGGAACTGCTGGGTCATATGATAACTGTATGTTTAACTGTTTGAAGAACTGTCAGACCGTTTTCCAAGAGGGCTATATACTTTATATACCCACCAGAAATGGATAATGGTTCCAATTTCTCTATATTCTTACCAGCACTTGTTAGTGTTCATTTCCTGATTACAGCTATCCTAGTGGGTGAGGAGTACTATCTCATTTTTCTTTTAATGGGATTCTTTTCTTTTCTTTTTTTAATTGGGGAAGGGGAACAGGACTGGGGAACAGTGTGTACTTCCAGGACTTTTTTTCCAAGTCAAGTTGTTGTCCTTTCAATCTTAGCTGTGGAGGGCGCAGCTCAGCTCCAGGTCCAGTTGCCGTTGCTAGTTGCAGGGGGCGCAGCCCACCATCCCTTGCGGGAGTTGAACCAGCAACCTTGTGGTTGAGAGGATGCGCTCCAACCAACTGAGCCATCTGGGAGCTCAACGGCAGCTCAGCTCAAGGTGCCGTGTTCAATCTTATTTGCAGGGGCGGAGCCCACCATCCCTTGCGGAACTCGAGGAGTTGAACCAGCAACCTTGTGATTGAGAGCCCACTGGCCCATGTGGGAATTGAATCGGCAGCCTTCGGAGTTAGGAGAATGGAGCTCTAACCGCCTGAGCCACCGGCCGGCCCAGTACTATCACATTTTGATTTGCATTTCCCTGATGGCTAATAATGATGAGTATCTTTCATGTGCTTACTGGCTATTTGTGTACCTTCTTTGGGGAAAGGTCTATTTAGGTCCTTTGCCCATTTTGTAATTCGGTAATTTGTCTTCATGTCCTTCATATTTGAACCATAGATTGAAACTAGTTGGTAAAAACAGCTATCCCCATGCCTTAGTGAATAAGGTAATGCAAAAAAACTTCCACCTAGGTCCTCAGAGAGTCAGTTCCTTGACCGTACATGCCTGTAATAAACCTCGCTGATATGCCCAATTCTGCTTTCTCTTCCTTTAACAAGATGGAGCTGACGTTTGGGGAGCAGAGTGGTGGGAGGAATTAACTTTGCCTGGGAAAGAGGATGATGGTGTCACAGGGGAGATGACACATGAGTTGCAGTTAAAAAAGAAAACACGACAAACAGGAACACTATATGGGAGAAATTCTGCATAGGGGACTTTAATTTCATACATGAATAACAAATGTGTGATTGATTTAATTAGAGTCCAATCTATCAACAAAACCTTAGATATGACCTGCTGACTTCTTGACTGCAGGTTTGCAAGCAATACACCCCCCAACTCCAATAGGAAGGGCCTTACCTATTTCCTGATGCCAAAAAAAAAAAACCACCCAGCTTAATCCTCAGTAGGGCATTGCTGTGTATTGAGCAGTCTGCTAGGTACAAAGACAAGCATGGCAGACAGAGTCCTTGGTAATGAGCTTCAGATGAGAAGGTGAGGGTAAGAGAGGCACTAAACATAGTCAGCTATACGAGCTTCAAACAAAGACACATAGTCTGTTCAAAGGGATGCAGATTCTCTGAGGGTGCAGACTTTAAATGAGACTGAAGATGAACAGGGTCAACCACTTGGAGTGAGGGCAAGAATATTACAGGCAGAGTGAGTGCAGGCTGAGGTAAGAGACACCAGGCATGTGCTTGAGGAACGAATAGAAGACCAAATGATTGGACAACTGAAGGGAGATGAGCCTCAAAAGGTGGGCAGTGGCTCCATCACAGAGGGTCTTGTGAGGGCAATTGGACCTCATATCCTAATGGCAAAAGAACAGCATTGAAGGGTTTTAGGTGAGAAGGTTATTTGAGAAGATTTTCCTTATTATGGCAGAAGTCTGTAAAATGGACTGGAGGGAGGCAGAATGGAGCATTTGGCTCAGAAGAAAGATTCTGGTAGCTTGGACTGGAGCAGTAGCAGTAGAGGTGGACAGAAATGGATGGAATCAAGGTGGATCCAAACGACTTGATAATGGATTACTCATTCATTCAACAAGTATTTGTTGGGTATCTACAATGTATCAGGCACTGGGTTAGTCTCCAAAGGTTCACTAGCAACCAAGAGGGACAGAAGATCTCTGCCCTCGTGGAGATCATATTCTGGCCAATTGGATGTGGAGAGCAAGAGAGATACATTATCTGATAGAGGGCAGTGTTGTAATTCTGGAATGAGGAATGTGGATGGAAGAACATGTTAGGGAAGAGAGTAAATCATGGGTTCTCTTTGGGACACGCTGATTTTGAGGGCTCATCAGACAGACAACCAAGGAGAGATGTTGAGTAGGAAGTTGGATATTTGGGCCAGAAGTCTAGGAAGCAGGATGAGATTTGGGAGACATCTGCAGGTAGTTGGTTATTGAATCTCTGAGAATGGATGTGTGTAAGAAGAGAAGGAGGCTTAGGGCAGAGCCCTAAGGAAACTAGCATATGAGAAGTGGGCCAAGGAGGACAAAGATCCAGAAAGACACCCAGGCAATGCTCAGGAAGGTAAAAGAAACACCAGGTTAGTCCAGTGTCAGGAAAGTCAAATGCAGAGATTGTTTCAGGAAAGAGCAGGATCAGCTCTGATGTTAAGAGGCTGTAAAATACGGTGGTTAGGATTACAGTCTCCACCCTGAGTTTGAATCCTATCTCTACTATATATTAACCTGTGACTTTCAGCAGGTTACTTCACCTTCCTAAGCCTCAGCTATCTCATTTCTAAAATGGGAATAACAAAAGTATTTACCTTAAGGGATTTTGTGATAATAAATGATTTAATATATGTAGGGCTTGGGACAGTGACTAATGCAGTAAATGCTCCCTAATTGATTATTTTTAATAGTACTAGCAGCAGGATTAATATTATTAGATGTGTTGAATAAGGTATAAAGTTGAAAATAGCTATTGACTCATAATCAGTTAACTACATCTCAGTTTGAAGTAGGTTTCTGCTTTAGTCTGAGTCCTCTGAGAAGCAGAAGCCAAGATGGGATTAAGCATGAAAGGATTTTAGTACGGGAAAGGCCTGTGAGAGAAAATGGGAAGGGAACTGGGGAAGGCTGGGAGAGCCATTGGCCCACCATGGAAGTCTGATCTTGAGTGAAGGAGAGAGGGAAAGAAGATTGGGTGGAAGTACCCAAGACTGCTGTGCAGTCTAAGGAAGGTTTGGCCACGCTGATGGGGAGTCCAGGAGCCAAAGTCGACCTTCAGAGGAGAGCAGTGTTTCCCACAAAAGGGTCTGCCTTACCCTCTTTCCCCGAAAATAAGACCTAGCTGGACAATCAGTTCTAATGCGTCTTTTAGAGCAAAAACTAACGTTAAGACCCGGTCTTACATTATGTTAAATAAGACTGGGTCTTATATTATAGTAAAATAAGACCAAGGTCTTATATTAATTTTTGCTCCAAAAGACACATTAGAGCTGATTGTCTGGCTAGGTCTTATTTTTGGGGAAACACCATAGTATCCCTGACAAGCTCGGCCTAGAAGAAGGCATGGCCTCGCTCAAATGTGAAGATGGATTTTCAAGAGCAGAGTAGGTGGGTCCCTCTGTCAATTACGCCCCCAGCAGCTGGAGGTCTCATGGCTGCTAGTTTCCACGTGACTTTACTTTTTAACGTAAGTAGGGATCAATTTTCACTGTAAGGGGAAATTGTTGTAGAATTTCACGTTAAGGAAAGTGATTTAGATAGCATCCAGGCCTAATCTATCATTTACACATGAAGAAACTAGGGCCAAGAAAGACTGGGTGACTTTTCATTGATATTAGAAGTCAGAGAGAATATACTTCACCAAACTAATGAAGGGGAAAAGAATCTGCCACCCCAAAATATGACTCTTTGGGCTGATTATTTTTAAGTAACAGCAGACACAAGCTCTAAAAACCGAGAAGTTACCCTTTGGTAAAAGGCCTTTACATTTATAAGGAAATCTCCATTTGTAAGGGGGTCTCCCTCACTGTACCAGGAAGAGGAGGTGACTTTAAATCTCTAGAAACTCTCATCAATGGAGAAGGCTAGGACTTAAATCTGCATAATAGCCTGACCTTTGTTTACTGTACTTTGCCTGGTCACCTCCCAGAACTGGTTCCCCACCACCACATCTTCTTTTACCTTAGCTGGAGATGGTATGGAAGGTGGTGGCTTGGGCTGTCTCAGTTTTCCTGGGTTTCTCCCATGTATACAGGAGGGATGCATGTTTTTAAACTTCTGTTTGTTTTTCTCTTGCAATCTGCCTTTTATTGGGATGGGGGAGTCTCAGCCCAAACCCTAGAGGGTAGAGCTGTATTTTTCCTCTTTTACACTATTCATCCATCCATTTATCCATTTGTTCATCCAAAATTTATTCCATAACTACACATATCAGGCACTATACTAAGTAGTAAAACTCTAGAGGTATATGAGAACCGCCTCTGCCAGCAAAGAATTTATAGTCTAAGGATGAAGATAGACAAGTAAACAAATAATTATACTCCAACATGATGAATCCTACCAAAGGGGTGAGTTCTCAGGAGCTGGGAGAAGATACAGGAATTGTTAGGTTGGGGGGTGGGTAGGGAAGTAGGTGAGGGGTTTTCTGGAGGAAATGGGGCCTGATATGAATTCTGGTGACTGATAGAAATGGGAGAAATCCGTGTAGTGGGGAAGGTGTTCTAGGCAGAGAAAATAGCCTGTGCCAAGGATGGAGCCACTAAGAACATGAATTGGTGGCCTATAAATGCGAGCACAGAAAGTGACGTGTTTGGAGCAGGAGAGTGGGAAGGGAAGCAGAGAGAAGAGTGGCATGGAAAAAGAGCAGAGAGATAAGCAGGGGCCAGAAAGAAAAGGCCTGTGTCCATGTGAAACATTTTGTCTATCCTGAAAGCTCCAGAGAGTTATGGAAGGGTTTCAAGCAATTGGAAATATCAAGGATTTTACACAACACGAAACAGCCTCCATAGAATTATGGTGAACTTAATAAGCGCCAACAAGATTACTAAAACTATGAGATATGAAATCACACAAAACAAATTGAAATTTGTTGAAATACGATATTTTTCCAAAAGTCTAATTAGAAACTTTGGTGAAAGTCCCCTGCACAGGTGGGCAAACCCATTTCATATGTATTGGTCAAAGTCAATTACTTTTGATTATGCAGAATACTGCCTGGGGTTAACTAACAGGAGAAAGTTACCAGAAGATGAAATTCATATACTGTTTGCACATTACCACAATTCTCCAGAGACATCCTCTTTCTTGAGTTTTATTGCTTTCACATGCTTGCCTGTAGGTGAAAAGGTGAAATTGAGAAATCTGAGGTGTATTAATTTCTCCCAAGTCATCATTTTTTGACATGCTACAAAGTATCACTTGTAAAACTCTCCAAAATGTTAATGACTAACACTTGGGCCATCAAAAACTTGTTAATAAAGTAAGATTTCTCATTCACTGTAAGGAATTCCTTCCCCAGTCACAAATGCATCTTCAAGTTAGAAGATACCAGAAATTTGTCGTTAAATCTAGCCTTACTCTCATTTGTTTGAAAAATGAAAACAATAGTTAGGAACCAAATCATGATTAGGAATTATAAAATAGATTCCGATGTTCGGGCAACTACATAATCAGAAAACACCAGTTCCACCTTCAGCGGCTCTGTGGATGCAGCAACATGTTCTGTACATATTTTCTAAAGAAGACCAAGCAGCTTGAAACAACACTGAAAGAGAAACCGTCAGAGAACCATGCGAGTCCATAAATGAGCAACATGCCTTTTAATTAATGGGTGTGTCATCATGTGTTCACCCAGTTTTGAGAGACAGCTTCAAAGGGACAGCCACAAATGGGATTTTACTGGTTTGATCATCAAATTCCACATCTGGTCATGAAAATGGAAAATTAGTTTAAAGGGGGGAAGTCACTAGTGAATAGAATTGCTAATAATTACTTGCTGATTTATAGATGCCAGAGGATATTGATTTATTACACCAAAAACCCAGTTCTGCATTCTATGTTTGCCAGTTCTTTTAATGCACATGTGCAGCTATTTAAAATTATGAATAAAAATAAAATTAATTATTAAATGTTTCTGTTTACGTTGAAACAATATTATTGAGGGGAAGAAAGAAATCCAGCACTGGCAAGCATGACTTTGACAATAACAGTAAGGCACACTATCTTCTAAAATCCTTTAAAAACTGCTAAAAAATGCTTTAACTCTTAGTTTCTAAATAGTTCTTGCATGACATTCCATGTTAATGTTAGCAAATGATTTGGATTACTTTCCCAGCAATCTCTTCTACCTTTGCTCTAATCCCACGCCCACTCACAAACTTTCCCATCACTAATTCAATTATTCTTTTACTTTAATATCTGATTGTGAGTATTCTGGATAAGGGACATAAATTATTAGGTTAAACTATATGAAACCGTCTTTTTTTTTTAAAGTTACAAATGGCCAAATAGCTGTGATTTCATATGTTGCAATTTAATGATCGTGGAAGAGAAGGTTAAGCAGTCATCAAATCCGTTTCTGTGTCTCCCAGGCACAAAGCTACACTATACTTTCCAGCCAGCTTCTCAGGTAGGTGGAGCCACATGACTGGTTATGGCCAATGGAAGGTAGGTGACCACCTCCACGTCTGCTCACAAAGCCTCATGGGATCCGTGACGTGCTCCTTTTCCATCAACCCATTGAATAAAGAGCACTCTGCAGACCTGGAGGAAGATGGCACCTCTCAAGAGGGATAGGGCCTGGTCCCAGGTGAAGGCATGCCTCTCAAACATGCCTTGGACTTTGACGCAGGTAAAGAAATAAACTTTTACTGTGTTCAGCCACTGAGATTTTGAGATGCTTTGATACAGAAGTTAGCCTACTCTGATCAACACAATAGTATTTCAAAGAACTCTTTCTTTTCCTAAAGTCTAGTACACATGATTCTTCCCTTATAGGTGAATCCATTCACACACACCCCCACAAAAAAACAAAACCTCACAGAGTTGTCAATATGAAGTGCACTTAGTTCCACACTTAGTGAAGCATGTGTTTTGAATGTATAAAATAGGACCACTGCCTTCTGGCATATCAAGAATGCATGGTTAAGGCATTGTATCAATCATCAGGATTTAATAGATGTCTGAGTATGAGACTTTATACATTTGGCTGGACTGACCCAACCCCATAGAACCTGATAAATCTGGGGTCATCAATAAAAAGGAGTTCATGAACCTAGAAAGAGAATTCTTGATCTTGGACTGAAACGATCTGCCACCTTGGGAGGTCTGGCTGGGCTGACCAGCTGCTCACTCTCACTCTTGCTCTCTCTCTCTCTCTCTCTCTCTCTCTCTCTCTCTCTCTCTCGCTCACACATCTCTCTTCCTAAACAATGTTTGGCATATCGAAGGCCCAGAGAACCTGGTCCTGAGGAGGGAAGTATTAACGTAGGCAAGCAAGTCTCTGTGGAAAGGAGGCCCTGAGCTGCAGGAGTCTGAACTAAATGCTAAATTTCCCAGAGTTCCTTTAATGCATCATACAATTTGCTGTCTACATTGATCAAATTAATCAGAAAATCACCGTCTGCACAGCTGAAGTTAATTTAAAAACATTCCAGTGATTGTGGAAGTAGTATAGTATTTCTTCATGGGATTCCTTATTTTCTGCAAAAATATACTGTGCCGGAATTCTTAGTATGCTTGTTTATGGTCAGGTTCCAGGAAACTTCATGATATTCTCCAAGACAAATTGAGAAGTTAAAACTTCTTTAACTGATGTTTAAATCTGTTTAAATATTGCCAAACAAATGAAATAATTTTTTTTCTAAATAGGGATAACAAGGTCCAACCATGAGGGGTTTTTTGTTTTTGATTTTTGTTTTGTTTTGTTTTCATCAGAGCTCCCAGTATGGCAAGTCCATTGTACGTAACCAGTTAAGATTAATTCAGGGTTCCCATCTATCTTCAAGATACAGAGTCTAAGTCGAACAGGCAGGCTCAGGGATGCCCCAAATCATCTCACCTTCCTGGATATGTGGACTATCAAGCTCCTCGGTTCTAGTGTGTGGTGATGCCTCTTCCAATTTCCCACACCAGGAGTGGAAGGGCAAAACTTAGCAGAACTGAGAACTTCACTGCTTCCTCTATTTCTCTCACTTACCTTCCAAGCTTAGGAGTTAGGTGGAAATTGGGGATGGAGGAGTATGTTAGTTTGGGTTCCCTCCGAAGCAGACCCTGAGACAAGGATTTGAGTGCAAGTGGTTTGTTTATGAGGTGAAGGGAACATCAATAGGAGAGTAGGGAAGTGAAATAAGGAAGGGAAAGTAGTCGAAAAAGCCAGTGTTATCAAGAGAGCTACATTTATTTTCTATCACATTCATTCATTCATAGTGAACATGGTGGAGAATGATATAAAATGGAGTTAGAGAAATAGGCAAGGCTAGATCAAGCAGGCCCTTTCACACCATTCTAAATAGAATGGATTTTATTCTTAACCCCATGGAAAGTCACTGAAGGGTTTTAAGGAGAGGGCTGACATGATCTGATTTAAATGTTAAGAGGAACGCTGGGATGTGGACTGGAGGGGGCAAAATAAGCTATTGAGAGTGTTCAAGTGAGACATGGTAGTGATGTTGATCCAGAATGCAGTTTTAGACGTCCTAAACTCAGTGACACATCCCAATGGATGGGTCAAGAATAGAGAGCCTGGGCTTCATATTTTGAATTCATCTACAGATAGATGCATTGAAAGCACTAGGACTGCAAAGATCACCTGGAGAGGGTATAGATAAGGAATAAAATAGAGTCAGAAACTGATCTCTATGGACATGGGGACTGGTAAAAGAAGTTGAGAAGGAAGGAGGTAACCAGTGTGGCAGAAGGAAAACAAGTGTGTGTGCTGTGTTGCTTTTAAAATACATCCAAAATTTCTTTGATATGCTGCCTTTCAAAAAGTTAAAAATAGAACTATTTTATGACCCAGCAATTCCACTTCTGGGTATTTATTTGAAGAATCCAAAACACTCATTTGAAAAAAATACGTGCATCCCTATGTTCACTGCAGCATTATTTATAATAGCCAAGATATGAAGCAACTTAAGTGCCCATCAATAGACTAGGTAAAGAAGAGGTGGTACACATATACAATGGAATATTACTCAGCCATAAAGAAGAATGAAATCTTACCATTTATAACAACATGGATGGACCTAGAGGGTATTATGCTAAGTGAAATTAGTCAGACAAGGAAAGACAAATACCATATGATCTCACTTATATGTGGAATCTAAAAAACAAAATAAACAAACAAATGAAACAGAAACAGACCCACAGATACAGAGAACAAACTGATGGTTGCCAGATGGGAGGGTGGTTGGGGGTGCTGTGTGAAAAAGGTGAAGGGCTTAAGAAATACAAATTGGTAGTTACAAAATAGTCATGGGGATGCAAAGTACAGCATTGGGAGTAGAGTCAATAATATTGTAATAACCATGTATGGTGCCAGGTGGGCACTAGACTTATGGGGGAATCACCTGGTAACTTATATAAATGTCTAACTACTATGCGGTACACCTGAAACTAATATAATATTGAATGTCAACTGTAATTGAAAAATAAAATTAGAAAAAAAATAAAGCTTAACTCCCCTCCCCTTATGTGGGGCTGTATTTAGTGACTAGTTTCTGACAAAGAGAATATGGTAGGAATGAAGGAGGACAACTTGTTAGATTAGCACATAGAAGGCATTGCAACTTCCTCCTTGTCGTCTCTCTCTCTTGGAATTCTTGCTATGTGGGAAGTCACCTGACAAGTCACAAGGACACTCAAGCAGCCCAATGGAGAGGTCCACAAGACAAGGAGCTGAGGCTTCCTGCCCACAGCCATGTGAGTGCACCATCTTGAAAGCAGACTCTCCAGCCCCAGTCAAGCCTTCAGATGACTGCAGCGCAGGCCAACAACTGGCTGCAACCTTGTGAAAAACCCCAAGCCGCATCCACTTCAAACTGCTCCTGAATTCCTGGCTCACAGAAACTGTGTGAGATAATAAATATTGTTTTAAGCCACTAAGTTTTGGGGTATTTTATTGAATAGCAATAGATAACTAATACACGCGGTGTCTAGAAACAAAGAAAAGAGAATACTTGAAGAGCAAGGTGACGATATTTCTATAGATATTTGCTGGTTTGGTATTTTAATTTTCCATTTATTTTCCTCAAATCTGAGATGCCACGAATTATAAGCACACTGTTATTAGGTGTATTACGAAAGAAAAGATGCTGCCAATTAATCTAAACTATGGCTCATTACCTAAATGACAATTCTGTGCAATTGTGTGATAATTCTGAGCATGAACTGGTCATGACCAGGTTATCTTTAAAGAACACAGAACCTGCAATACCCTGCTTTGCTCTCTATTGCTCTCAGAACAAAGTCCAAACTCTTCGGCTTGGCATATTGGGCTCCTTGCAGCCTGGTTCCAGCCTGCCTTTTTTGCCTCTTGGCAGCCACTGGGATCATGACCACAGATGCTGGCCAGTCCACTCTGTAGCTTGGGCCAAAGCCTTCCTTTTGCATTCCTTTTGCAAGTATGTATCTACCCTGCCAGCCATTCATTTATTCCTATGCAATATCTACTACAAATTAAGCACTGGAATACACCTTCTTCTCCGTTTTATATTAGGTGGACTCACTCACATTCTGAGGCTCATGTCCTGCTGTCTCTTAGAATTCCCCAGCAGGATCAAATCACAGTGGCAACTTATTTTGATAAAACTTCTTTCCCTTTTCTGTCCCTACTAGAACAGGGGTCACCTCCCAAATAAACCATGCTCACTCGAATCCTCCTCACAGAGTCTGCTTCTGAGAGAATGTAAACTTAGAGAGGAAGGAAGGAGGGTAGAGATTCCCCAATTATTCTACACATGTCCCTTGATTGTACTGGGCAAGAGTCAAGCTAAACAGGGTCACTGGTGATAATGTGTGAGAAAGCACTTTGTAAAAATGTCAGCTTTTATGTGTTAAATTTTGGGGGGAAATATATTTGGAATACAGGCATACCTCGGAGATACTGTGGGTTCAGTTCTAGACCAGTGCAATAAAGCGAGTCACACAAAGTTTTTTGGTTTCTCAGTGCATACAAAAGTTATGTTTACCCTATGCTGTAGTCTACTAAGTGTGCAATAGCATTATGTCTAAAAAACAATGCCTTAATTAAAAAACACTTTATTGCTAAAAAATGTTAACCATTACCTGAGCCTTCAGCCAGTCCTAATCTTTTTGCTGGTAGAAGGTCTTGTTTCAATGTCAATGAAAACACAATATCTGTAAAGCTCAATAAAGTGACGCAAAAAAAAAATGAGGTATGCCTGTATGTGGAATGTCACTGCTCTTAGAGAAGAAGACCAAATCAAATGCAGTTCTTGGGAAATCATCTAATTTCTTCAAGTTTCTCCATCGCATTGTCTGTTAAACAGACACACTACCCATTTCTTAGGGTTGATGAGATAACTGATTGAAATCACACTGCTAAGTGTTGACACATAGTAGTGTCTTAACAATATTTGTTGAATGCCAATCTGGTTTATGAAAGCTAGACAATATACTTAATCTCATTTAATGTTTACATAACCTTGGTTTATGCACATAAATTACATATAAATAGGACTTGAATACCTTCTAAGCCAATGAAACTATTGAAATAAGGTTGCTCAGAAAGGACTTCTATGATATAATTGGACATTTCATGGTCACTATTTCCTAGAAACACTCAACTCTTTAGTTTTGGGTATATTCCCACAAATTCTCGTTTTAAGAATAAAGAAATGAATGGCATGGCAGCCATTCACAAATCACTAAAATTACGTTTAAAAATAAAATAAAGTCTAGTCCATAAATCTAAATACAACAGACTCACAGTCAGGCTTCCTGTGAAAAGCTGAATAAGCCCCCCCCCCCCACCTCCAAGATGTCCACATCCTTATCCCTGGAACCTGTGAATGTTACCTTATATGGCAAAAGGAACTTGGCAGATGTGGTCAAATTAAGGATTTTGAGATGGGGAGATCATCCTGGATTATCTGGGAGAGCCTCGTATAATCTACAGGATTCTTCTTAGAGGGAGGAAGACGACTGAGAGTCAGAGAAAAGGCAAGGTGACAAAGGAAGAGATTGGAGTGATGTGGTCACAAGCCAAGGACTATTGGGAAGCTCTAAAGGCTATATGAGAAAAGGAAGCCATTTTCCCCTGGAACCTTGAGAGGGAACCAGCCCTGCCAGCACCTCAATGTTAGCCCGATAAGTCTCACTTTGGACTTCTGATCTCCAGAACTGGAAGAGAATAAGTTTGTGTTATTTTAAGCGACTAAGTTTGTTGTTAATGGTTACAGTGGCATTTCCTTAATATGGCTCTGAGAAAATTCAATTCTCTATGTAGGGTGTAGTTTGCAGAAAGCAGGACTCTCCCAAGCGTGCCTCTGCACAAACCCAATCATTCCTTCATCTCTCACATTGTTTGTACTCAAATTCAATAGAGAAAAAACATGTAGCAGAAATATGTTATAAGTAGGGAGTTGCTCCAAACTTGAATCTCAAACATAGGGAAGTTAATATATTTATCTTATGTGCCCAAGGCAAAAAGATGGCAACTTTAGGACCTGGAACACTGGAGACAAACTTCAGATCAATAAATGTTCCAGACTGATGCTGTTCAATAGAAAAATAATAGCCACATGTGGCATTTAAAATTTCCTAGTAGCTACATTTTTCAATATGAAACGGATGAAATCAATTTCAGTAACATATTTTATCTAATATCCACAACATTATCATTTCAACATGTACTTACATAAAATGATTAGTGAGATCTTTTATGTTCTTTTTTCATACAAAGTCTTCAAAATCTGATGTGTATTTTACACCTACAGCACATCTCAACTTGGACGGCCACCTTTCAGGTACTCAAATATTGTGACAAGGGGCTAGTGGCTACTGTATTTACTGTATTAGACAAAGTATTAATAGGTCTAGAGTATCTAAATTGTCCCAATGCCCAAAAGCATAAAAAAGTCTAGGGTTAAAGCCAAATTCTGAGGCTTAAGATCACAGAAATGCACACTGCTAATGGTTTATTCATCTGATGAGTATTAATTGTCTACTATGTGCTAAGACCATTTAAGAGGCATATAATTTTCTACATCGCTAAAATTATGGTGCAGTGTTTCAATTAAAAAAACAAGCGGTGCTTATATTAAAAATCTCTCTCTATAACAGTGACAATTTTTGTGATCAGCTGTGAAACCTCAGGAAATAACCAGTAGACATACTTTTCCGCAGTGAATGCCTTGCCTTTTCTGTTAATGTGTTGCCTGTAACTCAGAGTTTGGAGTTGATTAAATACGGCTCTGGGCAGTTCCTGAAGAGCTGACCACTTGACATTTTCAAGCATGCTGCAGATAATAAACACACCCGCTTGTGAACCTGATTCTGTGTAAAGAAACCAGGTTTCATATCTTGAAAGCTGCAGAATCCTGACACAAATTCTCCATTTTAATATTATTTGGTTTATTTGGGGGCTTTTTGGCTTTTCATTTAATTTGGTGGCACTTCGAAAGTGACGCTTCTGGAGGTCGGTTTGCCGGCTGCTAATGAACTAGCAATCTCATTTCCAAAGAGCACTCTGTCTTCCTTAAGGGGCTTTCTAGCAACACAGGAAGCTCCAACGTCCCAGGACAATGTGATTATGAGCGAATGACATCTGCTCACATTTTGATCAAGAAAAGGAAATTGAAACTTGTGACCATACATTCTGAGAACCTGGTTTGAGGTTTGTTCTCTTTGAATTTCAAAATCCCTTAATACTGTGGTAGACTCTGGCAAAAGGTCTGTTTTCTGTAAGTCAAAGACAGAAGAAGCCTGTACCTTTAAGAAGCCTGTACCACACCAAGGCTCTCAGCCTTTTCTCCCCAGGAATTGTCCAGCTAAAAAATCTCAATAGCACAGTGATTCTCACTCAGCTGCAGGTGACTCTCCTCCCACCCCCCACCTCCCACCCCAGGGGACCTTGGGCAATGTGTGGGTGTCTGGGGACATTTTTTGGTTGTCACAACTTGGGGAGGTTGCTACTGGCATCTAGTGGGTAGAAGCCACAGTTGCTGCTGTTAAAAATCCTACAATGCACAGAACAGCTCTCCCCCAAAGTTCAATAGTGCCACAGTGCCATAGTGGAGAAGCCTGCTCTGGGGCACACCTCAGAAAGCAAAATATCACAGACAGAGAACCAGGAAAACTTTTCCAGTGAGTGGTTCCCCAAAGGCTGCCCTAATGACTGGTGAAGAGCAGGGACTCTGGGCCAGACTGCCTGGGTTTGAATGCCGGGGCCCTCACCTACTGGCTGTGCCTCCTTGGGCAAGTTACTCTACCTCTCTGTGCTTCATTTTTCTCCTCTACAACAGGCGGGTGAGAATAATACTACCTTCCACACAGAGCAGTTATGGGCTTAAAATGGGTCAATAGTCCTAAAGTGGTTTAGAACAATGCCAGGCCTAACTACAGCAAGCACTATATAAGTGTGAATTTACTAAGTGGCTTTGCAGATCTCTTTAAAAACTAAGTTTCAGGGCTTAGAAAAACTTACCGGCAGTAAAGAAATGGCTTCAGATTCTGAATTGTCATAGCAAGACGCATGAGTCGATTTCATCTGACAACCATGTCCTTTCTTTCCAGTTCATTAACCCTAATCAGAAAGCCATCGAGTAGAGGGACCCCTCTTCAAGGCTGGCTCAGCCCACCAACAGTAAACAGTTCGTGTCATGTCATCCCCAGTTCCTTTCCCGTCCTTCCCCAGAAAAACTAGTGACTGACAATCAGTTGACGCCCTTCAGACAGGGTGGAAAACGGCACAGACACAGATGCGGCTCACCTACCCACAGGCAGACCCTCACACACCTAGCCCCACGGTTGATGTCTGCAGACTACCAAGCCAGAACGCACCTACCGAGCTGCGCGCAGTCTCCCTTCTCCCGGAACCCACGGTGGGGTACCGCGGATGCAAAGGGAACTGGTTGCTGCAAAGCCTGTGGGTGCTGCAGACCTGGTGCCCTTGTTAAATTCTGTCTCAGCGCGCACACATCCGCGGAGGTGTCCTGAGGGACGGGGGACAAAGAAAAGGGGCCCCATGGGGGAGCGCAGGCGCGGGGGCGATCGCCAGCCAGACACTCACCTGGACGCGTTACCTAATCCACCTGCCACCCAGGGGAGCAGCAGTGGGAGCGTAAGTGCCCAGAACGGCGGCATCTTGGAGCGGGACTTTGCCGTGGCCTTCTGCTCCTCCTCCTGCCCCCCGGGAGGGCGCGGGACCTGGACGCAGCGGGGCCGCTGCCTCCACTCTCCTTGGCTGCTCCCGGCCTCTGCTCTTCCAGGCGCGATCCCCGCGGGTGGGGAGGGGAGGCCGGCCCTGCAGCTGGGGCACTTGCGGCCTCAGGAGAGGTGGGGGCGCCCTGGCAAGGCGCTCCGCGGCTCCTCTGTGGGTGAAGCGGACCGGGTGCGCGAGGGAGGGCGGGCCGGCCGTGCACATCTGGCTGGGACCCGCCTCCAGCACCACCCGCGCATCCTCCGCTCTCGGGTCACCGAGAAACTTCCCCCAGACTCAGTTCACTTCATTCTCGTCAGTCCCTGCGTATCGCCGTCTTTTGTAGACATGGGACAGGTTTCGGTAAAACCTGCACTCCAGGATTTAAGAATTTCGTTGAGAAATCAAAGCAGGAACCAAGGATGCTGGTTCAGAACAGCACTTCTGTCCTGCTTCCGTTCAGGTTTTCTCCTAAACACCGTGCTGGCATCATCTTCCCGAACACCCACACCCCTTTTCTCATCTTACTCCTTGGTGGCTTCAGATGTCAAATGAGTCTCATGAATAAGGTAATAAGATCTCGTCAAGGCCTTACCAAAACTTTTTGAACTCTTCATACCATAACCGGGTTTAGTTACTAGAAATATAAAATTGAAAGGAAAGAATATAAGGTATGAACTGTATACCTGCGAATACTGTAAAGTAAATGGTATATAAAATTTGTCTTGGTGAGGGTTTTCCTACAAGCAGACCCTGAGGCAACCATTGGAGTGGCAGTCGTTTGTTCTGGAAAAGCAGAGAACACTGGTAGGGGACTGAGGGAGTAAACCTGGGAAGGGAAGGCAAACAATAGCAGGTGTGTATCAAGGAATGGGGGGGGGGGGCAAGTGGAGCTTCATGCTGCGGGGCAGCTCTCAGAGCCAGCCTCCAACATGGTCTCCACATGCTCTCACCCCAAAGCCCTGGGCGCTTTGACATTTAGACACCATCTCCATTCCGTCATCGCCGGAAGGCTTCTACCAGGGTGCTGATCCCAGGACTTCTGCTGAGCTGAGGGCAGACAAAATCCCATGGATGCTCACTGGCATGGTCCGGCCTGGAGGGAGATAGGCAGAACACCCCACTGGCTGCCACCTAATGCCTAGGGGGCATTCAATCCTTGAATTGAATGGAAAATGATGGTTTTGCCCATGCCACTTCTTCCTAAACATTCAGATCCAAATCACTCTCTCCCCCAAATACACTATTACTTAAAAAAGTCCTAATAAAACATGATTAGCCTAAAACGTAGGGGCCACCCTGCTTTCTTTGTCCTGAGTTATAATGGGCCAGAGTAGAATCTTACAAAACATTTATCTGTCACATTCTAGCTTTGGTTTCAGCACTCTGATGCTGTTTCTCCTTTTTGTTTTTTTTCAGAGCCAACTTCCCTTCTGTAGGCTTAAAGGAAATGATGAACATTACACCAGGAAACTTCCGGAGGAAGTCGAACTCTCCTTGGCCAGCCCACCTAATATTTCCTCGGGGACAAAGCTGCCATCAAGTAGTATGAGGAACAGAGAAGGAACCTGGAAATGATGTGTTGCCAGGTTGAATGCAAATGGCCACATAGAGGCAGGTGTTTTTAATACCCACACTGGTGTTGCTCACTTTGAAGAGAACTGCCCTTGGGGGGACCCTACTCCATCTACAAAGCAAAAACAATCTTTGATCAGAATCTCATAAAATCGTCCACACCTTTTACAGGCCTCCATCCCCCCCCCATCTATTTCCACTTAGCCCCCTGTGTAGAACAGGTGTGATGGGACAGTTTTGGACTTTCTCACTATATGATGTGCCCGGCACTGAGATCCCAAACTCATATTGAAATATCAGCACCAGAAGTAAAGCACTGTCGGATGAAAGAGCTGGGTGGAAGAGTATCTGAGCCAGAGTTTTTAAATTCAATACAAATTACCGGGGGGTGGGAGACCTGGGAGGGGGGGCTTGTTAAAATATAGATTCTGATTGTGTAGCTCTGGAGTGAGGCCTGAGTCTTGACTACTAAAAAGACCCCAAGTGATACCCATGCTGCTTTTCTGAGAACCACTTAGGGTAGCAAGGGTCTAGAGATCACCTAGATCAGTACTTCTCAAGTTCAGCTGGGAAGCTGTGAAACTACTGATGCCTGGGCCCCCCACCTCAAGAGATTCTAATGTCTGGACGATGGCTTGGGTGTGGGGATGTTTTGGAACTCCTCAAATGGTTGTAATAGAGAACCACGATTGAGCACCATTGATCTGGACCAATTCCGACATTTTACAGATGGAAACACTCAGCTGCAGCATGCAGAGCACCTTACCCAAGGTCACACACAGGATGAGCTCATGTCTCTGTTTCCATCACATAGTCCTCTCCCTCAAACTTCATTGTGTTCTCTTGATCACCATTCCTACTGGAGAAGAGCGGCACCTCTTCTTAATCTTCTATATTTATTGTAGCCCAGTGATGTTCTAGAAATGTATGCGTTTTCCTCGTCTGTTTTTTCCATTCCTTCTTGCTTCATGAAAAGAGCCCATGAAGTGTAAGACTCTCGATGCAGACACTGCTAATTTCTGTATGGGAAAGTGTATCTTGAGATATAAACTGTTTTTCATCATTCTGTGCCTGTCAAGGACACAGTTCTTGGAGCTCTATGGTAGAAGCAAACATCCCAACCACGTTTCAGTCTTCCTTCACTTCCTTCCCCTCTCCTTCCTTCCCTCTCTGTCCTCTCCCTCCATTCTCGCTCAAATATTGATCTGGAACTTACAAAGTGCCAGGGCTTGTGCTAGGCAGTGGGGACTGCTTGGTGGAAATGTATCCACTAGATAGTTCCTTGTTCTTTTTTTTCTCCCTGGTGACCTGGGCTAGACAACTAACATGTGGTTCTTAGAATGTCTGGTCTTCTTTAACATAATGAGTCTCACCTCTTGAGAAGAATCACTAAGGTGAGATTAAAAGAGAAAAAAAAAGACACCTTGATTCGTTTTCCCCTCAAATGTTGCCAGTTCTTAGAACTCTTCACTGGCTCACTGAGGAAGAAAAAGAAATTGATATTTGTGAATAATTACTACATACATGCTAGACATTTTATAGAGAGTAATTATTTACTCTTGACAACATTTATAAGATAGGTATTATTACACCATTTTACAGATGAGGAATGTGAGGTTTAGAGCAGTCAAATTATCTTGTCTAAGGTCACCTATCAACATAAGAGAAAGAATATAGATTTTGGAGTCAGAACTCACTGGAGATTAATTTTGCCATCAGATTTCAATCTTCATAGCAGATTCATAAACTGGTGGTGGTGGGGTGGGGTCAGTTCACGACCAGAAACAGTGAATAACATTTTATATATGGGGGGAGTATGTTCTGGTGAGAAATAACATGGCTTTCATCTGATTTTTAAGGGAGTCTATGCCTTCCTTTAAATGTCACTACTATACAGAAAAATCCCCTTGCCGTGAATTGAATATTATTGTCTGAATGTTAGCTCCCTTGATTTTAACCAAATTCATAAGTTTCCAACTTAAGGCATTCAATCATCAGGGGCTTTTCTTTTTGTCTCTATTGGGAGTAGGTATGGCTTGAGTCCATCCTGTATACTTCCTTCCTGTTCCATGTGTAAATATCCTTTGCTATTTTCCTGTTCACAATTGAATGTAATAATAACTCGGCATACCTCTGAAAGCCTTGTCTATTTATTTTTTTCCTACATAAAGCCTATATAATGATTTGTGAGAACTAAACACAGGCAATTGCGTTTAGATAGGCCTTAAAAATAAAGTCTTTCTCAAAGTCACTCCAACTTAATTTGGGAAAGTTTGGTTGAGAAATGTTCTGTGGACTGTAAAATTAGAACTACATTTGTGATCCTTTTCTTTTAAAGAAGAAAATAGTGACATTGCTAAAACAAATTCTTCTTTTCTTTCTTTCTTTCCTTTTTTACATGTATACCTCCCTCCCTAATTTCAAAAACTCCTCATACATAGTTTACAGACTTATTCATTCCTTTAACAAACAATTATTGTACCCATGCCAATCATGTGCTGGACACTGTGTTTGACTGGGATAAAAAGATGAATAAGACATAATCCCTTGCCCTCGGTAACAGAAATGTAAATATATTATCAGAATTAATGGCATAAGTGTTAACAGAAGTACTTCAGGGTGCTGTGGAAACAAGGGAGGGAGAAGATAAATTCTTTGTGTTCCATACACGTGAATGTTTGACCCTGTTTTATCCCCTACTTTCATGAATCATTTTATAAAATGATTTTTAGATGGCAAGATTTTTAGAAAATAGAAAATCTTGCTAATTGTATTTGTTCAGATACCAACTTGCCCCAAACCACATTGTCCTGCCCCCAGTTCTGCTACTCTGGAGTGAGGCAGCATTGTTTGGTAAAAAGAGCAGGACCGGAAACGAGGACAATCAGGATTTAGTTCACGGTTCTACCAAGTAACTTCCTCCACTTGGGCAAGCCGGTTCATCTCGTTAGGCCTCACTTTCTACATCTATATCATGCTCGCAAAAGATTCTGGATCCTTAAGTGTCTTCCTCCAAAGTTCCATGATTCTAACATTTTCTTGGACAGGAAAGTCGGAAAAAACAATCAGCTATGACCCAAAATACTGTATTTGAAATTGCCAAGTTGGGTTAATTTCAGCAAATAAGGAATCTTGATCCAATGAATAAATGGATGGATAAATGAGTGAATGAACTGGGTTTTTTTCATATTGTGGCTAAGATGCATGCTGCTTTGCTTCTGGCTCTGATTCCACATGCTCTGTGAGGCCTTTTACATACATACAGGAATTTCTTGAGTACCCACTTGGTGCCAGGCACCAAACGTGGGCAAGTTGTGTAGCCTCTCTGTGTTTCCTCATCTTTAAAATAGGAGGTAACAATATCTACCTCGCAGATATATTTTAACTGTTCAAATAAAATCTCCATGAAAGTTGGCACTGTGTCTCTTTGCTCACCTTTGTGTCCTTAATGCCTGCCATCGTGGCTGGTGTATACACTAGGTGCTTGCTAAATTAATGAATGATGGATGAGTGAATGAATATTTGCTGAATGAATGAGACAAAAGGTTGGCCATTATGGTTATATACACTCCTACTCAAATTTCTGTGCTTCCCAAGACTTGCACCTCCCTAAGTGTTTTGTCACCCGATCTATAGGGTGCCCCAGTCCTTGCACTCTTATTCTGCAGGGCCCTGTCTCTCAGATGGCATTTCCGTCTATATCTGTTCTACTAGTTAGGATCCAGCTTGCTAACGAGATGTGGCCGATACTGGCTAGATACCCACCAAAGATACTTTTCTTCCTAGTATACAGCTAGACTGTATCTCCTAGACTCCAGGCATTTCGGTGGGATTTGAACCAATGGAATGAACCAGAACTGAAGAACACTATTTCCAGGCCTGGTCCCCTAACGCACATGGGACCCTCTACTCAGGCTCTTCTTTCATAGGTCACCCAGATGAACAGGACCCTGGGGCATGCTGAGGACAACTTCCAGGACAGCAGGGTTACAAACAAGATGGAAGGGCCTGGCATCTCCATGTCACCACTTGGAGGAAAGCCACATGAATTCCTTAGACTGCTCTGAGAGTGAGAAAGCAGCTTTTATTGTGTTAAGCCACTGAAGCTGTGGGGTTGTTTGTTATTACAATGAAGCTACCCTGACTATTACACAAGAGAATCTGTCTCTAGTTATCTTTAGCAGAAAAGAAATTGATGGGAAACATATCGGGTAGTTAACAAACAGTATAGGAAGACTGAAATGTCCGTTTGGAAAACAGACAGAAGCCAAGGGAGGAGGAAGTAAGAAACACCCCAAGGTAAGCCTCAGAAGAGACTAGTCAATTGTAGCTGTGGCCGCTGCTGGGAGGGGCACTTGACAATGGCCACTGGGTGGGACATAATTTCTCAAGTGTTCCAATTTCAAGTCCTGCTAGGAGGGTACCTCCAATGAGCTAAGCTTAGGAGGTAGGAGTCCAAGCTCTAGCTGCCAGGTGTCATGGAGAGTGAGGTTTTGGCCATTTGGTTTGCTCAGACCTGGTTTCTCAGCCTCAACATTAATGACACTTGGGACCAGATAATTCTTTGTGGTGGGGCCGTCCTGAGCATTGCAGGATGTTTAGCAGCATCCCTGGCCTCCACCCACTAGTTGCCAGTAGTATCCGTCCCTCCAGTCGTGACACCAAAAATGTCTCCTGATTGCCAAATTTCCCCTGGAGGGATGGGGCAAAATCACTCCCAGTTGAAAACCACTGCCATAGAGGAAAAGCTCCCACCAAGCTATACACGTGGTAGATTTCCGAACAGAGGAGGCAGCTAGGCATGTCCCAATTGGCATCATGAGTGTACTGAATCGGCCTTACAGCAGGCACCAGCAGTGCCCACCCACACTTAGCATCTCCACATCCACGCAAGCCAGCGCCACTTCAACCACTCACATGATGGCCTCTGGCTGCTGGAGGATGCAGTGCCCATGCAGAGCAGATTAGAATTGCCCAGGAACTACGAGCCACCTTGCAGCGGCCAATGACTGATGAGAGCTGCTAAACAAACACCCTAGCCTCCTCCTGCCTGGCTTAACACCATGGGGTAGCTCTGGCTGCTGGGTTCTCCTGGGATTAAACTCCAGTCGCCCACCCACAGTGGGAACTCTCTGCATACACACCTTTTATGGTTTCCTTCCCCTCAGTCTTACCTACCCTCTTGCTAACCATTGTTTCCTAGAATCACCTACAAATAAATTATTTGCATTCATATTTATGTCTCAGGGGCTGCTTCTGAGAGGCAGGGGCTTCTGAGAAGAACAAGGCGGATGAGTAAGAAGGGAACAAATGCTCAGGGATTGGGTGGCCCCAGATATATCTATATCTGAAGCTACACCGAGGAGCTCCATATCTATCTATCTATCTATCTGTGTGTATCTCTATATATACACACATAGATATCTGTTAAGACAGAGGAATTGTAACGGTGGCACTAAATCTTCTATTTTGAGGTTTGGATCTCTGGTGTAATTTGATTTAACCAGTGTAATTTAGCTTGGGACTTTTTGAAAGCTTTTCTTTCTCCACTTCCTTTCCGCCAGGCCTTAATGATTGTACTTGCTGTATATTTACTGCGCAGACTAGTTTCAATGTTTCTATTGACTTCAGCCCAGTGCTCGCATTGTGACTTGGGAGAGGTTTTGCCTCTGTATGGGATCCACTCTCCTGGCTCCAACTTAAATCTACACAACATACGCAAAGGTTGAGATAATCAGCTTAACTGTACCTTCCCCCACTCCAACAGACAAAGCCGAACTCAATAGAAAATTCCAGTACAGGTCAAAGCAATTTACATCCTGGTTGGAAAATATAAAACTTGAGATGTAACAAAGATTCAATGCAGTAGTGTGCAGTAGTTTCTAGAAGACTTTGCCCAGCCGACCCTCCTCTTACTTTAATAAATCTTCCTTCTATATTTGTACCTGACTCATGACTTCCTTCACGGCTGGAAAGCAAGCAGACACAACAATATCTATATATCTAGATACGTGTATAACCTTATCTCTATCACCGTATCCATAATTGCATCTCTATCTCTATAACTACATCCATGTCTGTCTACATCTATACATCTCTAACTACATATCATCACTATATCTATATCTGTGTAATTCTACCTACCTATCCTAACTACCTCTATCACTCTATCTGTAACTACATCTATAACCATGTGTCATATCCATATCTCTGTCTGTAACTCTATCTCTACCACTATATATATATCTCTATTTCTATAACTATATCTACATCTATAAATCTATATGTCTCTCTCTGTTTCTCCATCACCGTATCTACATCTATCACTATCATTCTCTATCTCAAGTTAGTTTTATGATCCTTCTGTCCCTTTAAGGTCTGGATCTACTTGCTGCCCTCCATCTCTATGAGAGTCTCTGGATCCTTCGAATGTACTTACTTTGAACTTGAGCTAGTTTGTTTCCTATATCCAGCGGAGTCCTGATTAACACTACCCATTCTGTCTCCTACCTTTTGCAGTCTGGCCAGTCTGCACTGACCATTTCAAGTAAAGAAAAGAAGAGGTATTTATATCAAACAAAGAATGTTAAGATAGAAGAAATGCTTGTGATCATGTGGTCCAGGCCTCCTATTTTACAGATGAGAAGGCAGGTGCAGAGAGGTCCCAGCTTCCACCTGGAGTCAACCTTAAGATTTTAGAGGTAGTAGGATATGGAAATGGGGATAGAATGAGGGTGCCTGATCAATGTTCTTCCTGCCACCCAGGCTCTGTTCATCAGGAAAGTGAAACGCACTGAAGAATCAAAAGACACCTCTTCTTTTCAAATCTATTGTAGCACATACTATTAGGGTCTCACCCATATCTTTTTGGCATTTTCCACTACTGTAATCCCCCTGCATCCATAGGGCGTAGGGTCCAAGAGCACCAGTAGATGCCTGGGGATAGTACCGAACCCTATATACATAGTGTTTTTTTCTACACATACACACCTGTAATAAAGTTTAATTTACAAATTAGGTACAGTAAGAGATCAACAATAACTAATAATAAAATACAACAATTATAACATTATACTGTACTAAAAGTTATATGAATATGGTCTCTCTCTCTCTTGCAAAATCTTATTATACTGTGCATACCTTTTCACATAAAGGAGGCACTTTATGGCTTCTCTTTGGCATATCGGAATTACCAGCATTACTACTCTTGCGCTTTGGAGCCATTATTAAGTAAAATAAGGGTGACTTGAACATAGGCTCTGCGATACCGTGACAATGGCTCTGATAACTGAGTAGCTACTAAGTGACTGAGGGGCAGGGAGTATCTACAGCATGGAGACTCTGAGAACAGGGATGGTTCCTGTCTCAGGAGGGACCAGAAGATGGTGCAAGATTTCATCACACTACTAAGAATGGCGCACAATTTAAAATGAATGAATTGTTCCTGAAACTAATAAAAAAAAATATTCAAAAAAACCACAACCGAATGAATTGTTTATTTCTGGAATTTCCCATTTAAGGTTTTCAGACCGCCATTCACTGTGGGTAACTGAAACTGTGGAAAGGAAAACTGAGGATAAGCAGGGACTACTATAATTGCCAAAGGCTGCTTATCCCTTGAACACTTGCAATTTTTTGTCTGAGGGATTTTTAGCCACTGATGGCAGCCCTAAACCAACGATAGACAGGGATATGGTGACTCAACATGCCAGCCACCTCGCCTTGTGAGAACTCTGAGGGGTTTTACACAGTCTCCCAGGGTTCACCAGTGGGATCGAGCTCCAGATGCCCAGAGTGGAACTGGCTTCATTAATGTACTCTTTTTTCACTTCCTTCTCTTCTCTGTCTCGCTTTCCCTTTCCTTTGCCAATATTTCCTGGGATCACCTTCCAAATAACCTACTGGCATTCCCTTCCTGGCCTCCGGGGAAACCCCAAATAAGATGCCTATATAGTCTGGTAGAAACAATTTCTATCTGAACTTTGAATTTCATCTTATAGCAGATATGGACAGGGAATCTCCTTTTAAGTTCATTGAACATAAATTTTATTGTATGTGTGAGCCCTGAGGTTCCCCATGGCCAGTTTGAGAACTGAACAGTGGGGTATTCTGCTCTTCTTTAGACAGATACATGGTTGTTTCATCATGATGTATCCATTTATCCTAGACTGACTATAGCCAAGGGGATAAAACCTATAAGTCTAATCCTAAACTCATTGCTTAGCCCCAGATCTTTAATTTTACTGAACTTGTAAACATGTGGTATTTTTCTTGTATAGTGTAAAATATGTATGGTGTGAAAGTGAAGAAAACATATCTTTTCAATTTTGTTCCCAGTACAACAAAGTACACTATAAATTCCCTAAATGACAGATTTATCGTGTAGGCAAATTTTAGTATTTCATTCTTTTGTCAAACTCATGGTACTGCTTGGATGTAAGAAACAAGAATTTATGTAACTGGAAGTTTATGATAGAAACACAATATACTTATTATATATTTGCTAGATAGCTATCTTTGCTAAACAGAAAAAGAATATATAATAGTATTTTGTTGATGTTAAATAATCTTCAGATTATTACATAAGATAACCCGTGTTTGCTACTGGGCTCCATTAAGATAAATTAATTACTAAAACATTTTAGATGATTGTGTATATTCAAGAATTAATAATACAACATAGATCTTCTGGACATACTCAACTTTACATTTGTATGCAAAGTTTACTGTTAAAAAGTTGATTTTCTTTGCTCTTTCATTCAACAAAGGTTTACCCAGCACCTATGTATAAGACAGAGCATAGAACAAGAGAAAATTCCTCTCTAAGAGAACTTACTTATAATAAATGAAAACAGACAATAAACAAGTAGATAAATATACAAATAATATAACTTATGCTTTTAGTTATAGAAATTTTGTTTAGTAAGTTGATCATTCTGTTATATACATAGGCTCTTTTCTTAATTTGGCTTTAGAATCACAGAAAAACAACAAAATTGGAGATTTTAGTGAAGTCACTGGGCCAGGTTTGGCTTTACACTTCATTTAGCTAAACTACACTTGCTCTCTAAAACGTGTCTTTCAAAGCAATATTTTTAAAAAGATTTTTTTTAAAATAGCAAAACATTCTTTTGGATAAATGAGGAGGGGTATTAATTATAGCATGTGTGCCTTGCAAGTGTGACATTGGAGCTCATGCGAAACAGCTGTACAAAGCTTAACATTACTAAGTTCTGATGATCAATGGATCATTCAACATCAGGAAATACAGAAAAATAATACAAGTGCAAACTTCAGCAATACAGCAGTACAAAATCTCCTTCTCAAAGGAGGGAAAATGCCTCGATCATAGTTGTGCTATATTATTGAGTTTTGCTTCCAGTTGGGGAGCTAAGTGAAGAATCTCCTATTTCCTATTGCTCTTAAGGGATTGAACCAGAGACCTGACCCAGACCTGCTAATGGGTGTCCCTGATGTCAACAATATTACTGAAGAGCAGTGTAGCTCTGACCTCATCACCCTGGATTTTGCATGACTTATTTTCCTGTCATGAGAGAGTCCCAAGCATGTATTTGTGAGATCAAATATAGCCGGATTTCTAAGACTCAGAAATCAAGTGATCCAGCTAAAACTACTACTTATTCTTGGTAAAGGTGAATCACTGGATGGCAGTATTTCCAATATGAGACCTTTAGAAAGTTTGTATTCTGATCAGTGTAGGTGCAAACAGATACGAGACAGCACCTTTGAAAGAGGTGGGTCAAAGCCTACCACCCATGGTTTATTCTCTTCCGGTGCCTTTTCCTTTCTGTCCAACTCAGATTGATCCCAGGCCAACTGAGAACTCTGGTTTCCATTCTTATTCATAAAGGCATGGGCATAAGAAATGGTAAATTATAAGACAAGTTTTGGAAAACAAACTTCTAAAGAAGTAGATCCCATTTGATCTGGTATCTTCCATCTTAATTTGTTTTGACTTTATTTTATGACAAAATTTCAGAGATGGACAGGACCTTGTGAATGACCTGGGTCATTTTCACAAATACAGAACTGAGGTTAAAGCCCCACTTCTTACTAGCTGTACCATATGAGTTAATTTTTTTCTTCATTTTCTCAGCTGTGAAATAGGAAGAAGTTACCTACTAGAGTCATTGTGAACTTCAATGAGTTTACACAGACCCAGCCCTTAGAATGGTGCTGGGTACAAGGTAAGCACCCACTGTTAGATGTCAGTGGGGTTGGAATTGATTTTTATGAGACGTGTCCAAGGCCCACGACTGAAGAATGGAAACCAGAGTTTCAGATCCCCACTGTGTAACACCACACTATGACCTACCATCAAAACTAACACTAGTTTTGGAGTTTGGGGTCAAATAGAAGTTAATCTCTCAGTTATATTATTGATTAGCATACCAAAGAGGTATGCATTTTGGAAGGCCTAATTTTCTGCATAATGACAAACAGAAAGCCAGTATGTATTGCAAGAATTCCGCTAACGCTTTCTAACATAAAAAGCTTATTAAAAAGACATCCTGTTTGGCTTCTTCTTTTCTGTAATAAACCCACTAAAGTTTTCTTCTTTCAGCTACGTAAGATCCCCAACACTCACAAACACGCCAATCAGTAAAAATCAGTCAAAAAATATGTTTTATAGTATGGTGGGGTACAGAAACACTTGTGCTTCAATGAAAAGCAATGCACTGTTTAGATCGCACCCTTCCTGGTTTTCAGATTCTGGCCTTGCATTGTCTTTGAGCTATTTTACTCCAAGTTGTAGATGACTGGTAACAATGCAAAATAATTTATATCTATAGATAAGTACATCCTGTCCCTTAGAGTTTCAAGTGACTTCCCTCCCCCATGGAGGAAGAGGCCATTTGCAAATTCATTTTAAAATTCTTGATCTATATATGTATCTGTTTCTTTGGTTCCTCCTTTGAATCACCTGTAATAGTGTACTAGTTCCCACAGTAATGAGCTAAATAAAATCTTTAACATAGGTTCATCTTATACCTTTATGAGTCATGATTTTGCCTTTTTTGAAAATTATCCTTAAACCATGAAAAAATCAGAGCTAACAGATTTTATATACATATAGCTTAAATATTTGAAAAATATAAGTACCTATAGTACGAAACGTATTTTTTTTTAATTTATTGGGGTGACAATTTTTAGTGAAATCACATAGATTTCAGGTGTACAATTCTGTATTACATCATCTATAAATCCCATTGTGTGTTCACCACCTAGAGTCAGTTCTCCTTCCATCACCATATATTTGATCCCCCTTACCCTCCTCTCCCTCCCCCCACCCCCTTACCCTCTGGTAACCACTAAACTATTGTCTGTGTCTATGAGTTTTTGTTTCTCATTTGTTTGTCTTGTTCTTTTGTTGTTTTTGGTTTATATAGCACATATCAGTGAAATCATAGGGTTCTCTGCTTTTTCTGTCTGACTTATTTCGCTTAGCACTATAATCTCAAGATCCATCCATGTTGTCACAAATGTTCCTATATCATCTTTTCTTACCACCGAATAGTATTCCATTGTGTATATATACCACAACTTCTTTATCCATTCATCTATTGAAGGACATTTTGGTTGTTTCCATGTCTTGGCCACCGTAAACAAAGCTACAATGAACCTTGGAGCACACGTGTCTTTATGTGTAAATGTTTTCAGATTTTTTGGGTAGATACCCAGGAGGGGGATTGCTGGGTCACATGGTAATTCTATTCGTAATTTTTTGAGGAACCTCCACACTGCCTTCCATAGCGGCTGCACCAGTCTGCATTCCCACCAACAGTGTATGAGGGTTCCTTTTTCTCCACAGCCTCTCCAACACTTGTTACTATTTGTCTTGTTGATGATAGCCATTCTGACTGGGGTGAGGTGATATCTCATTGTGGTTTTCATTTGCATTTCTCTGATGATTAGTGATGTTGAGCATTTTTTCATATGTCTATTTGCCATTTGTATATCCTCTTTGGAGAAATGTCTCTTCAGGTCCTCTGTCCATTTTTCAATTGGGTTGTTTGTTTTTCTGTTGTTGAGCTTCGAAATGTGTTTTTTAAATATGGGGTTTCTTTATTTGTGGGGCACTGGTTTAATAACTAAAACATCCCCAGTTGCTGTTGTTCTAGTCTTTATTACTTTCATCAACTTGGATTCCCAAACCAGTTTAGCTTTTTTTTTTTTTTTTGGTCACAATTTATTTCTATTTATCTCCAATAGAGTTCTTAAATTTGAACAAAACAAATATCTTTCCCACTCAAATTTATTCAAATAGAAACACTGAAATTTAGTTTAAAAATCAATATATCAGGACCACCCATGTTGACAGGGGAGGGCTATTAAAAAATTAAATGGCAATGATGAGGGCAAAGTGATTTCTCATCAGAGAAGCCAAAAATGACTAACATGATACCACTAGCAATTATTCTTTTTTTTTTTCTACTAGATCACTGGTTTATTCTGAAAGGATATACCTGAGGAACACAGAGATGGAAGAGATGCATGAGGCAAGGTGTGGGGAAGGGGTGTGGAGCCTCATTGCCCCCTTCCCCCCCAGCGCACCACCCTCCTCAAATCTCCATGTGTTTGCCAACCCAGAAGCTCTCTAAACCCTGCCCTTTTGGGTTTTTATGAATGCCTTATAACATAAGCATGGCTGATTAAAAATCGTTGGCCACTAGTGATTGAGTCAACCTCCAGCCCCTCTCCTCTCCCGGAGGCTGGAGGTCGAGGCCAGGTGGTGGGATGCAAATTTCCAATCCTCTCTTCACGCTTGTTGGTTACCTTGGCAGCCAGTCCCCATCCTTTGGGCTTTCCAAAAGTCACCTTATTAACATAAGAAGACACCTTTACCGCTCTCATCACTTAAAAAATTCCAAGGTTTTAGGAACTCTGCCAGTATTGAGGACCAAGACCAAATATGTTTTTCTTATTACAACTCACAATATCTCACTGGGGTTGGCTGTTAGTTGGCATTTATCATTAAGCACACAGTGGGATTTTTCTTATAGGAGAGAACTATCTTTTGATATCACCACTTATTAGCTATGTGACCTTGAACAAGTAACTTAAACTCCTTATGCTTCTGCTTCCTCGACTTTAAAATCGGGAAATTTTTGTACCTACCCAATAGAGCTGTTGTGGGATTAAACTATTTTATTTATGGGAAGTGCTAGTAACAGATTGGCACAGAGTGAGTGACTTACAAGTATAGTAGCAATTATTCTTACTACTCCAACGTGTTTCTTTTTCAATATCACCAAACAATTAACTCAGTTCTCTGCACGCAGTGACTGGATGACCCACAAATTTAACTCCATTCTGACAGTATCTACTTGGAGATAGCAGCAGATCCCACAGGTTAAGGGCTCAGTTCTGCAAGACTGCCCCCCACCTTCAGACGCCAGTTACAAATCCAGGTTGCCAGCTGGGCTTCTGACCAACTGGCTATTGATCAGAGGTTCCAATAACCCCCTCCTTGGATTGGATTAATTTGCTAGAGCAGCTCTCAGAACTCAGAGAAACATTTTACTTACTAAATCACTGGTTTATTATAAAAGGACATAACTCAGGAACAGCCAGATGGAGAACCATGAGGCAAGGTGTGTAGGAAGGGGCACGGAACTTCCACACTCTCTGAGCTTGCCACTCTCCCCGGATCTTTATGTGTTCACTCAGAAGTTCTCCGAACCCTGTCCTTTTGGGTTTTTATGAAGACTCTATTACATAGGCACGGTTGATTAAATCACTGGCCTTGGTGACTGACTTGAGTCTTCAGCCCTTTTCCCCTCCCTGGAGGTCAGGGTATGAGTTCAAGCTCCAGTCCTCTAATCACCTGGTTGAGAACCCTGGCAACCAACCCACATCTTTAGACTCTTTCTAAAAATCACTTCATGAACATAACAAAAGACAATTTTGTTGCTCTCATCACTTAGGAAATTTCAAGGGTTTTAGGATCTCTGTGCCAAGAACTGGGCTGAAGACAAATTTATATTTATTACAAATCACAATATCACACTATCATTTTATCCTTGTGGACAAAGTCAAGGCAATTTTGTAGGTAATTTAGACCAAGAGTACTTTCTTTTTGGAGGTTGGTGGGGAGGGCTTGGATTTGATTATATAGGGTGACCAACTCATCTCAGTTTGTTTAGGACTTTTTGGTTTAACACCGAAAGTCCTCAGTCCAGGGCAAACTGAGATGGTTGGTTGCCCTAAGCTTGAATTACCAAAAAAGGCTAACTATATTGAATAAAATCATATTAAGTTTTCTTTTATCTTCGTATTATAGTAGAAAAAGCATGGGCTTTGGAATTCGACTTGGGCTCAAATTCTTATCAGCTGTGTGGCCTTAGGAAAATTACTTAACTTCTCTGGTGCCCGGGTTAATGTGGATAACAGTACTTGACTTCCAAGATGGTTTTGAGAATTAATGTATAATAATAATGAAGATAACAGTAACAACACAACAACCAACAGCAGCAGCAGCTTCCATCTGTGGAGTACTATGGGCTGGATACTGGTCTGAATCTTTTTCCTGAATTAATTGATTTAAACCTCATTCCTCACAGCAACCCTAAGAGGTAGATACTGGTGTTAACCCCATTTTACAGATGAAGAATCTGAAGCACAAAGAGGTTATGTGACTTGCCCAAGATCACACTGCTAATAAATAGCAGAGCCAGGGTTCTGATCAAGAAACTGGGGCCAGGTAAATTGAAGAGACCTCTGGGGCATCTAATAGGCCGCTAAAGATGCAAGCTGCAAGCTCACAGGAAAGGTCAGAGCTCGGACTCATGATATGAGAGTGATTTTCATTGACCAACCATGTCTAAGGAGTGAAGAAGACTGAATAGAAAAGCTCGAGGAAGGTAAGAATGAAAAAAAAAAAAGGGAAACTTTCAAGAAAGCAGTCAACCATGTCAACTAATTCAGTGAGATCAAGGATGGTGAGAAAAAGGCCATTGGACTTGGCAGGCAGGCCCAGGAGGCTTTCCAGTGCAGTTCCAGGAACTGGGCAGGTTCTGGTGGGTTCTCCATTAGAACCACGTGGCAAACTTGACCGAAACTACGAGTTAAACCTCGGGACTTCACTCCAGAGATTCTGCTTAACTTGATCAGAGCTGGATTTCTGGCTTTTGGGTGTCAGTGTTTCTCTGAAAGCCCCTATAGTGATTCTAATGTACTAATGTACCACTAAGTAAGAGCAGTGGGTCAGGAAGAAGTGAAGGAAAAGGTGCAAGTAACTCTGTGAACAAATTTAAAGGAAGAAGAAAGACACCTTGATCGATGACAACAGCAAGTATTCACTATGAGCTCCTACTATGGGCCAAACTCTCTGTAAACCCTTGGCATACGCTTTGCATCTGACCATCAGAACAGCCTATGACAACAAACATCGCCCAGCCAACGCTGAAGGAGGAGTCTGTTTTCCATGGTGGTGGTCAGGCCCCGCCCTCTGATGTAGATTATTCCAGAGGTTCTGTTTATCATGCATAGGCTCAACTCAGCTGCTTGTTGTGCATAAACAAAGGTGAACAGGATCACAAATCTCCAAACCTGTATCTTCCATGACTGCCCCACCCCACTCCTCACCCTGGCCATTCTCCCGAGGGAAATGGGGTACTCAAAGCACCTGAGGCAAACATTCATGTTCCATCTTGTCACCACTGGCTAGCGCTAGCTCCTACTCTGGTCTAGGATATACATAATCCTCAAGAACTCCTTTTGCTTAAGACCTAGGCTAATGCAGACCTACACAATTTAGCCTCCAAAAGGAACGTGCTTTTCTATGAGGGAAGTAGCCCAAGAGCTCTGGCTGCAGGGGTTAAAAGAGAGTAAGGAGAGTGACAAAAAAGAAGATCCCATGGAGTGGAAGCTGGTAAACTTGTTCTGTAAAGGACCTAGTAAACAATTTAGGCTTTGCGGCCTGTGTGGCCTCTGTCACAACTACTCAACTGTGCTGTTGTAGTACACAAAGCAGTTACAGATGACACATAAATGAATGTGTGGCTATATTCCAATAAAACCTTACTTATGGGCCCTGAAATTTCAGTTTAATGTGATATTGATGTGTCAAGAAATATCCTTCTTCTTTTGATTGTTTTTCAACCATTTAAAAGTGTAAAAATTATTCTTGGCTCCCAGAGTGTACAAAGTCAGGCTGTGGACCCTAGTTTGCTGATCCCTGCTATACAATGAAGATCAGTTACCCCACCCCGTTACGTTTATTTGCTATTTCTGCCATTGCACGTCTCCACACCTTAGCAGACCAGCCTTGATGTACGATCTGGAAAGCCCATTTTGTCCTCAACTATGACGAGTTCCTCTTTGTTGGAGTAATAGTTGGAAGAGACCTAACTCCCCGTGGAAGTTACACTGTGTGACCAAATTGGTCACTTTTTGGTGGAATTTTAAATTAAAAAAAAATTAAATTGCAAACGAAGGAAGATATTTCCAAAAATTTAATGAAGTCATTCCAAGTAGACACTTTTTTTTTCAACTTGAACCTAAACAAAAAACATTCTGGAAACTGAACCTTAACTAAATAAGTATGCCATCTGATCTGAATTTTTGGAGAAAGAAGATAGGGAAAACACCAAGACCACTCAACATTTAACTGTGGAAAATCCTCAGAGACAGAACAGTAGTTGATCCAAAGTGAAAGTTTGAAACATTTAACTGAGTTAAACATTTGGGGTGTGAGGGCGCCATCAGGGATCATAGGCAATGCTTTATTTCCTGTCAAAATGCCTTTCATTATAGATGACTGTCATTTTAGTAAACACTCTGTCCTTAGTGTATAAGAAAAAGGAAAGCCAGATTAAAATGACTTTTAAGTATTACAGTGAGTTGTATATGACACAAAAATTATACTTAAAGGTTTGCAAATGTCAGCCTCTGGGTATTAGAAATGTTGACATTTAAAATCAATTGTTTAAGCAGCTGAAAGCAGCTCATAGGAACCTTTGGAGTTCAAATTTCCAGAAAAACTATATATTTGAAGAGAAACACAGTGGCACGAAGGTTATAGGTCTAGACTTCAGGGAGTTTAAAGGTTTTCTAATTTTTATTTTTAGGGAGTTTGGAACTGGCCAAGACAGGACTAGTGTTTAAATAAAATATGGGTTTTGACAACAGAACATTCTTTGTACGTTGTAAAGATGCTGCTTTGAGTTTAGAGCTGGAGAATTGAAGAACTGTTTCTGCACTTTACTTCTGGAGAAACAGGACAAATCATTTCACCCTGAAGTCTAAGAGGCAATAATGGTTCTAAGAAGACAATGTCAAGGTATCCTGTTTATTCCTAGAATTGGAGTCCAGGGACTATAATCCATAGGTATGGAGAGCCTAGATCTTGTTGGAAAAATGAAGCTCAGGGTTCTAGCAGTAGGAATTGAGGGGAAAGTGCCAAAGGAATAATAATAATAAAAAAAATCACACCAAGATTTGATAACAAAATGAATATAAATGATAAAAGAGTGGGAACAAAAGTCAAAGACGAGTCTAAGGTTTTCATTTGGGAACCTCGTCGTCCCCTGATAGAAAGCAAGCAGATAGAAAAGGCCTTTGTAGGAGAAATATAGTCTAGTCATAAATGGATTCAGCTACAAATAAGAGAAACTTATTCGAAGAGTGATGTCCTATGTCTGTCTGGAAGCATGGAACTAGGTTCAGATAAGAAGTTGAGACTGATCCCAACTAAAAGATATTTATTCAAAATCTCAGATCATTCTTTGAATAGTAAAGTGAATAAAAATTAATTTTATTTTTAGAAGTTTGAGAAAAGATTCTGCACTATCATTAAGAAAACAAAGATTGGGATTTATTGATTAGCAATAGCACATTCTCTGAAATTGGTATAATGATGTTGAAAATATTAAACAGAATGATAACCGCTAGCAATACATAA